>NC_091160.1:46364827-46407327 GCF_040958095.1 Procambarus clarkii | reverse complement strand
GACCAAGACCTGCAATATACCTCCAGGGTAGGCCAAGACCTGCAGTATACCTCCAGGGTAGACCAAGACCTGCAATATACCTCCAGGGTAGACCAAGACCTGCAGTATACCTCCAGGGTAGACCAAGACCTGCAGTATACCTCCAGGGTAGACCAAGACCTGCAATATACCTCCAGGGGTAGGCCAAGACCTGCAGTATACCTCCAGGGTAGACCAAGACCTGCAATATACCTCCAGGGGTAGGCCAAGACCTGCAGTATACCTCCAGGGTAGACCAAGACCTGCAATATACCTCCAGGGGTAGGCCAAGACCTGCAGTATACCTCCAGGGGTAGGCCAAGACCTGCAGTATACCTCCAGGGGTAGGCCAAGACCTGCAGTATACCTCCAGGGGTAGGCCAAGACCTGCAGTATACCTCCAGGGTGGGCCAAGACCTGCAGTATACCTCCAGGGTAGGCCAAGACCTGCAGTATACCTCCAGGGGTAGGCCAAGACCTGCAGTATACCTCCAGGGTGGGCCAAGACCTGCAGTATACCTCCAGGGTAGGCCAAGACCTGCAGTATACCTCCAGGGTAGATCAAGACCTGCAGTATACCTCCAGGGTAGATCAAGACCTGCAGTATACCTCCAGGGTAGGCCAAGACCTGCAATATACCTCCAGGGGTAGGCCAAGACCTGCAGTATACCTCCAGGGTGGGCCAAGACCTGCAGTATACCTCCAGGGTAGGCCAAGACCTGCAGTATACCTCCAGGGTAGATCAAGACCTGCAGTATACCTCCAGGGTAGATCAAGACCTGCAGTATACCTCCAGGGTGGGCCAAGACCTGCAGTATACCTCCAGGGTAGGCCAAGACCTGCAGTATACCTCCAGGGTGGGCCAAGACCTGCAGTATATCTCCAGGGTAGGCCAAGACCTGCAGTATACCTCCAGGGTAGATCAAGACCTGCAGTATACCTCCAGGGTAGATCAAGACCTGCAGTATACCTCCAGGGTGGGCCAAGACCTGCAGTATACCTCCAGGGTAGGCCAAGACCTGCAGTATACCTCCAGGGTAGATCAAGACCTGCAGTATACCTCCAGGGTAGATCAAGACCTGCAGTATACCTCTCCGCTGAAGCGCACCTCTCAACATTTTGCTTGTGAGAGGTGAGAGAGGGCGAGTGAGGGAGAGAAGAGCTGTAACACGCGACAAGGAAGAATAAGGTGGTGAGGAAGGAGGCATAGGGAGGAGAGAATGGAAGGGGGGGGGGGATAGAGGGAAGAGGAGAAGAAGGGGGGGGGATAGAAGAGAGGAAGCCCTACCCCCCCCCCCCCTACTCCTCCAGCTGGAGGGTGATCACTCCCAGGGGGACCCACCTGTGTTGCCTCTCACAGCCGGACATGAAAAATAAAGGAGTCTCCCGTGGAAATCAAGTTTTCTGTGGTAAATATTTACTGCTGACTTCGTGAACCAACGCTTCCTCCGTATAGACAGTACGTTTTAATGCTAAATGTAATAAGTGCATTCCTGACTGTCTGCATAGTACATAATTACACTTACTGGGTTGTTATATTTACCTCCCCATATATTCTCCTAAATTTGGGTTAATAAACTCAAAATTTTAAATTGATGTTCTCCTATTAAATTCTATATACTGAAGTTTTAAATATAAAGAATATCTTTTTCAGTTTTATTAAACAATAGAGATTTTATGCAAAATTTGAATATATCCCGAGTTACTTAATAATTTATTGAAAGACTTTAGTGTTGTTTTATTAGTTTTATAAAATTGTAATATCAATATAGTTATAGGTTAAGTACTAATTGTAATTAAGAAGCAATAAAAGATATTTACATGCTTGTCCTACACACTCAAGGTTAGGTTAGGTCGTGGTTTTCTGTACACCTTTTCAGGCAAACTATAATAATCACAATATTTTGGTGCGATACTGACGATTAAGTGTATTTATGTACTATGCCAATAGTCAGGATTGTACTTATTACATTTAGTATTAAAAACTGTCTATTCGGAGGAAAGGCTGCGTGAATACACCAGGCGAGAGTAGAGAGGCAGCTGATAGAACACCGCCCTCAGGATGGGTATGCGGGTTCACTAGCCCCCACAGGAGGGGTTCACTAGCCCCCACAGGAGGGGTTCACTAGCCCCCACAGGAGGGGTTCACTAGCCCCCACAGGAGGGGTTCACTAGCCCCCACAGGAGGGGTTCACTAGCCCCCACAGGAGGGGTTCACTAGCCCCCACAGGAGGGGTTCACTAGCCCCCACAGGAGGGGTATGGGGGTTCACTAGCCCCCACAGGAGGGGTATGGGGGTTCACTAGCCCCCACAGGAGGGGTATGGGGGTTCACTAGCCCCCACAGGAGGGGTATGGGGGTTCACTAGCCCCCACAGGAGGGGTATGGGGGTTCACTAGCCCCCACAGGAGGGGTATGGGGGTTCACTAGCCCCCACAGGAGGGGTATGGGGGTTCACTAGCCCCCACAGGAGGGGTATGGGGGTTCACTAGCCCCCACAGGAGGGGTATGGGGGTTCACTAGCCCCCTCAGGATGGGTATGGGGGTTCACTAGCCCCCTCAGGATGGGTATGGGGGTTCACTAGCCCCCTCAGGATGGGTATGGGGGTTCACTAGCCCCCTCAGGATGGGTATGGGGGTTCACTAGCCCCCTCAGGATGGGTATGGGGGTTCACTAGCCCCCTCAGGATGGGTATGGGGGTTCACTAGCCCCCTCAGGATGGGTATGGGGGTTCACTAGCCCCCACAGGATGGGTATGGGGGTTCACTAGCCCCCTCAGGATGGGTATGGGGGTTCACTAGCCCCCACAGGATGGGTATGGGGGTTCACTAGCCCCCACAGGATGGGTATGGGGGTTCACTAGCCCCCACAGGATGGGTATGGGGGTTCACTAGCCCCCACAGGAGGGGTATGGGGGTTCACTAGCCCCTTCAGGATGGGTATGGGGGTTCACTAGCCCCCTCAGGATGGGTATGGGGATTCACTAGCCCCTTCAGGATGGGTATGGGGGTTCACTAGCCCCTTCAGGATGGGTATGGGGGTTCACTAGCCCCCACAGGATGGGTATGGGGGTTCACTAGCCCCCACAGGATGGGTATGGGGGTTCACTAGCCCCCTCAGGATGGGTATGGGAGTTCACTAGCCGCCTCAGGATGGGTATGGGGGTTCACTAGCCCCCTCAGGATGGGTATGGGGGTTCACTAGCCCCCACAGGATGGGTATGGGGGTTTACTAGCCCCACAGCATCTGGCCCTCAAGCTACACCTCCAGACCAGTTACAGACGGCATCTGACCCTCAAGCTACACCTCCAGACCAGTTACAGACGGCATCTGGCCCTCAAGCTACACCTCCAGACCAGTTACAGACGGCATCTGGCCCTCAAGCTACACCTCCAGACCAGTTACAGACGGCATCTGACCCTCAAGCTACACCTCTAGACCAGTTACAGACAGCATCTGGGCCTCAAGCTACACCTCCAGACCAGTTACAGACGGCATCTGACCCTCAAGCGTCACCTCCAGACCAGTTACAGACGGCATCTGACCCTCAAGCGTCACCTCCAGACCAATTGTTCGGACACTAGTTGACAGCGGCTTTACCGTCCGTCACAAGCGTGAGTTGTGAGGCACCGGAGATGGGTTGCTTCCGTTCATCCCAGTCTGTGCTTGAGGCAGGCTACGACCTTGAAGAGGCAGGCTACGACCTTGAAGAGGCAGGCTACGACCTGGAAGAGGCAGGCTACGACCTGGAAGAGGCAGGCTACGACCTGGAAGAGGCAGGCTACGACCTGGAAGAGGCAGGCTACGACCTGGAAGAGGCAGGCTACGACCTGGAAGAGGCAGGCTACGACCTGGAAGAGGCAGGCTACGACCTTGAAGAGGCAGGCTACGACCTTGAAGAGGCAGGCTACGACCTGGAAGAGGCAGGCTACGACCTGGAAGAGGCAGGCTACGACCTGGAAGAGGCAGGCTACGACCTGGAAGAGGCAGACTACGACCTGGAAGAGGCAGACTACGACCTGGAAGAGGCAGACTACGACCTGGAAGAGGCAGACTACGACCTGGAAGTGGCAGACTACGACCTGGAAGTGGCAGACTACGACCTGGAAGTGGCAGACTACGACCTGGAAGTGGCAGACTACGACCTGGAAGTGGCAGACTACGACCTTGAAGAAGCAGACTACGACCTTGAAGAAGCCGACTACGACCTGGAAGAAGCCGACTACGACCTGGAAGAGGCAGGCTACGACCTGGAAGAGGCAGACTACGACCTGGAAGAGGCAGACTACGACCTGGAAGTGGCAGACTACGACCTGGAAGTGGCAGACTACGACCTGGAAGAGGCAGACTACGACCTGGAAGTGGCAGACTACGACCTGGAAGAGGCAGGCTACGAAATGGAAGAGGCAGACTACGACCTGGAAGTGGCAGACTACGACCTGGAAGAGGCAGACTACGACCTGGAAGAGGCAGACTACGACCTGGAAGAGGCAGACTACGACCTGGAAGAGGCAGACTACGACCTGGAAGAGGCAGACTACGACCTGGAAGAGGCAGACTACGACCTTGAAGAGGCAGACTACGACCTGGAAGAGGCAGACTACGACCTTGAAGAGGCAGACTACGACCTGGAAGTGGCAGACTACGACCTGGAAGTGGCAGACTACGACCTGGAAGTGGCAGACTACGACCTTGAAGAGGCAGACTACGACCTGGAAGAGGCAGACTACGACCTTGAAGAGGCAGACTACGACCTGGAAGTGGCAGACTACGACCTGGAAGAGGCAGACTACGACCTTGAAGAGGCAGACTACGACCTGGAAGAGGCAGACTACGACCTGGAAGAGGCAGGCTACGACCTGGAAGAGGCAGACTACGACCTGGAAGAGGCAGACTACGACCTGGAAGAGGCAGACTACGACCTGGAAGTGGCAGACTACGACCTGGAAGTGGCAGACTACGACCTGGAAGAGGCAGACTACGACCTGGAAGAGGCAGACTACGACCTGGAAGAGGCAGACTACGACCTGGAAGAGGCAGACTACGACCTGGAAGTGGCAGGCTACGACCTGGAAGTGGCAGGCTACGACCTGGAAGAGGCAGACTACGACCTGGAAGAGGCAGACTACGACCTGGAAGAGGCAGACTACGACCTGGAAGAGGCAGACTACGACCTGGAAGAGGCAGACTACGACCTGGAAGAGGCAGACTACGACCTGGAAGAGGCAGACTACGACCTTGAAGAGGCAGACTACGACCTTGAAGAGGCAGACTACGACCTGGAAGTGGCAGACTACGACCTTGAAGAGGCAGACTACGACCTGGAAGTGGCAGACTACGACCTGGAAGTGGCAGACTACGACCTTGAAGAGGCAGACTACGACCTGGAAGAGGCAGACTACGACCTGGAAGTGGCAGACTACGACCTTGAAGAGGCAGACTACGACCTGGAAGTGGCAGACTACGACCTGGAAGAGGCAGACTACGACCTTGAAGAGGCAGACTACGACCTGGAAGAGGCAGACTACGACCTGGAAGTGGCAGACTACGACCTGGAAGAGGCAGACTACGACCTTGAAGAGGCAGACTACGACCTGGAAGTGGCAGACTACGACCTGGAAGTGGCAGACTACGACCTGGAAGAGGCAGACTACGACCTGGAAGTGGCAGACTACGACCTGGAAGTGGCAGACTACGACCTGGAAGAGGCAGACAACGACCTTGAAGAAGCAGACTACGACCTGGAAGAAGCAGACTACGACCTGGAAGAGGCACAAGACAACATCTGGACACGAGAGTAACATTAACAAACTCCAGGTACAAACAGTCTGCTTGTGTAAACAATATCTACCAACTCATCACCATTTTTAGAAAATAAAATTTAATTGCAAACGGCATATATTGACCCCAGGCCAGGTAGCTCCTGTGTGTCTACCCCCATACTCTTCCATGTATGGGCCGGGGGGGGGGTGTGTCTTTGGGGGGGGGGGTGTGTCTTTGGTGGGGGGGACCTATGACAATCCGCCTGCTTCCTGTCCCCGCTGAGGCCACTAGTGTTAGTAGCCCCTCAGGTATGTCTAACCTGCGCTAGAAACTATTCAGCTCTCCCCCCGCGTGTTAGGCTGCCTGGCAATGTGTTCTAGAAATTAACTTCACTACACACTAACTAGTATTTAGAAGGTGAAGTTAAATATAACTTCCACAAGTTATATTACCCAGCTCGACCTGCAACAGCCTCGTTGATCACGCCTCCTGTCCGTGCTATAAATACTTCCATCAGGGACAGGAAGCCTGGTAAGTTTGGAGGTTGTGGGAGTAAACAGTGTTAGGAAATCCCCAGAGTCAAATACTACACCCTGTAGCGCAGTGGTCTGCGTTCAAGGCTCGCACCCGAGTTACCTGGTTGATGGGGTTCTGGGAGTTCTTCTACTCCCCAAGCCCGGCCTGAGGCCAGGCTTGACTTGTGAGAGTTTGGTCCACCAGGCTGTTGCTTGGAGCGGCCCACAGGCCCACATACCCACTACAGCCCGGTTGGTCTGCCACTCCTTGGAGGAAACAATCTAGTTTCCTCTTGAAGATGTCCACGGTTGTTCCAGCAATATTTCTTATGCTCGCTGGGAGGGTGTTGAACAACCGCGGACCTCTGATGTTTATACAGTGTTCTCTGATTGTGCCTATGGCGCCTCGTAGCCACCTATATAGGGGCCTCGTAGCCTGGTGGATAGTGCGCAGGACTCTTAATTCTGTGGCGAGGGTTCGATTCCCGCACGAGGCAGAAACAAATGGGCAAAGTTTCTTTCACCCTGAATGCCCCTGTTACCTAGCAGTAAATAGGTACCTGGGAGTTAGTCAGCTGTCACGGGCTGCTTCCTGGGGTTTTAAAATTCCAGGAGGCCTGGTCGACGACCGGGCCGCGGGGACGCTAAGCCCTGGAAGCACCTCAGGGTAACCTCTGCTCTTCACTGGTTCTATTCTGCATTTTCTTCCATATCGTTCACTCCAGTACGTTGTTATTTTACTGTGTAGATTTGGGACCTGTCCCTCCAGTATTTTCCAGGTGTATATTATTTGGTATCTCTCTCGTCTTCTTTCTAGTGAGTACATTTGGAGAGCTTTGAGACGATCCCAATAATTTAGATGCTTTATCGCGTCTATGCGTGCCGTATATGTTCTCTGTATTCCCTCTATTTCAGCAATCTCTCCTGCTCTGAAGGGGGAAGTGAGTACTGAGCAGTACTCAAGACGGGACAACACAAGTGATTTTAAGAGTACAACCATTGTGATGGGATCTCTGGACTTGAAGGTTCTCGTAATCCATCCGATCATTTTTCTGGCTGACGCGATATTTGCTTGGTTATGCTCCCTTAACGTTAGATCGTCGGACATCATTATTCCCAAATCCTTAACATGCTGTTTACCTCTCATGGGAAGATTCGATTGTGTTTAGTACCCTGTATTATGTTTAAGGTCCTCATTTTTGCCGTACCTGAGTACCTGAAATTTATCACTGTAAAACTTCATGTTATTTTCTGCTGCCCAGTCGAAAACTTTGTTAATATCTGTTTGTAGTTTTTCAATGTCTTCTGCAGAGGTAATTTTCATGCTGATTTTTGTGTCATTTGCAAAGGATGACACGAAGCTGTGACTTGTGTTTTCAACTATATCAGATATGAGAATAAGGAACAGCAGCGGTGCAAGGACTGTACCCTGAGGTACAGAGCTTTTAACTGCGCTTGGACTCGATTTTATATGTTACACTGTGTTCTACTCGACAGGAAATTGAGTATCCAGCGTCCTACTTTACCAGTTATACCCATTAACCTCATTTTGTGTGCTATCACTCCATGGTCACATTTGTCGAATGCCTTTGCAAAGTCTTATGTATACAACATCTGCATTCTGGGTTTTTTCTAATGCCTCAGTGATTTTGTCGTAATAGTCAAGCCACGTAACCTTGGTTATATCCTCGGGAAGGACAAAAGTGGCTGGAAAGTTTCCCTTTCACCCGATGCCTCTGTTCACCTAGAGGTAACACAGGTGCCCCAGGAGTTGGACAACTTGTGTGTTGCATCCTGGGAAAGGTCAGTCGTTGGCTTGAAGGGTCCTCAAGGAGACTGTCCACAAGGAGACTTGTGTAACAACGACGATAACTCCAAAGGCCACGGTGTAGCAGATGCACGATAATGGACCCATCAAGATCATCGAGGACGCCGACGGCAGTACTGGGCCCCATGTGTGGGTCCCCAACAATGTCCAGCAGCATGCACACAACAGTCGTGTTGATCAGGGGGCCACTTGCATACACGAGTGTCTGACCTGGCCGGTGGAAGAGGCCCATGGTCACCGGTGGAAGAGGTCCATGGTCACCGGTGGAAGAAGCCCATGGTCACCGGTGGAAGAGGCCCATGGTCACCGGTGGTAGAGGACCATGGTCACCGGTGGTAGAGCCCCATGGTCACCGGTGGAAGAGGCCCACGGTCACCGGTGGTATAGGCCCATGGTCACCGGTGGAAGAGGTCCATGGTCACCGGTGGAAGAGGCCCACGGTCACCGGTGGTAGAGGTCCATGGTCACCGGTGGTAGAGGTCCATGGTCACCGGTGGAAGAGGTCCATGGTCACCGGTGGAAGAGGTCCATGGTCACCGGTGGAAGAGGTCCATGGTCACCGGTGGTAGAGGTCCATGGTCACCGGTGGTAGAGGTCCACGGTCACCGGTGGTAGAGGTCCACGGTCACCGGTGGTAGAGGTCCATGGTCACCGGTGGTAGAGGTCCATGGTCACTGGTGCAAGTTACAAAACAGTCCAACAACCAAAGCTTCGACAAGAAACAGTACAATGCCTTGAGCCAAAGTGATGCTTTAGTCAGAGAGCGCTCCCTTTCCCAGATTATTTACACTGATGGATCCTTGCATCAGTCCCATGGTGCAGCTGGAAGTGCAGTTGTTGTGACAGGGAGAGATGGTTCCTTCTCCCATGAGTGTGGAGCGCGTCTCAGTAACTGGGCCTCCACTCTTCAAACAGAATTGGTTGCCATAATCCTTGCACTCGAGCGCGTATATGAATCCAAAGTTGACACGGTAATTGTAAGTGACTCCTGGTCATCCTTGACTGCCCTCAGCTCCCCAAGGCATAACTGTGACGTGCTTATCTCTGAAGCTAGACACAGATATAGTGAAATAATCAATGATGGAGTCAGAGTTTGTCTCCTGTGGATTCCTTCCCATATTGGTCTCCGAATGCATGATAGAACTGATGAGTTGGCCAAGACTTTTGCTCGTAAAGAGGGAATTAATTACCATCTTGGACTGCCTTTGAGCAGCCTGAGGGCAGCAATATGCCGGGAACATCAACTAAGTCTCGTAAACTTGAGGCAAAGTGAAATTCACACCAGTTACTCGATCTATCATCATTCTATTAAGTAGGAAGTACCGCACGTCTATGGGTCATCCAATAATGTTAGCAGACTTCTAGATGTTACCACTGCTAGGTTCAGACTCGGCTACAATTACCTCTGGGAGTTTGTAACATCTGCTGATGTAGATTTGACTAAATGTAAACTCTGTCAGCAGAACTATTCGCATATGTTGCGTCATTATATAATGGAATGTGAAAAAATCGCGGAATTCAGAGAACGCCATCAATGGTGTACTGAAATTATTACATACTTTATTCACAATGTTCGCTAATGATCTTAGCGAAGTACTCAACATTTGCTTATTGTAGATGCAGCCTGCACATGACTGTAAAGCTGCCGCCCAGTTGGGTGGGTGTGGAGCACATGACTGTAAAGCTGCCGCCCAGTTGGGTGGGTGTGGAGCACATGACTGTAAAGCTGCCGCCCAGGTGGGTGGGTGTGGAGCACATGACTGTAAAGCTGCCGCCCAGTTGGGTGGGTGTGGAGCACATGACTGTAAAGCTGCCGCCCAGTTGGGTGGGTGTGCAGCACATGACTGTAAAGCTGCCGCCCAGTTGGGTGGGTGTGGAGCAAGACTAGTAACTGTGTGACTCACCATAGATGTAAAGTGCCTTGTATAGTGACTGTTGTGAGCCTCTTGTTGAATCATTTGTATGAAAAGATTATTGATGTGTACATATGTGTACATATATATGTAACACTAACAATTGTGTAACTGGCATCAAAGGATTGTAACTTGCTTACAATCCACAGGGGGGGAGAGGAGACTCACCACAGGGGGGGGGAGAGAGGAGACTCACCACAGGAGGGGAGAGAGAGGAGACTCACCACAGGAGGGGGGGGGGGAGAGAGAGGAGACTCACCACAAGGGGGGAGAGAGAGGAGACTCACCACAGGAGGGGGGGAGAGAGAGGAGACTCACCACAGGAGGGGAGAGAGAGAGGAGACTCACCACAGGAGGGGAGAGAGAGAGGAGACTCACCACAGGAGGGGAGAGAGAGAGGAGACTCACCACAGGAGGGGAGAGAGAGAGGAGACTCGCCACAGGAGGGGAGAGAGAGAGGAGACTCGCCACAGGAGGGGAGAGAGAGAGGAGACTCGCCACAGGAGGGGAGAGAGAGAGGAGACTCGCCACAGGGGGGGAGAGAGAGAGGAGACTCACCACAGGCGGGGAGAGAGAGAGGAGACTCACCACAGGGGGGGAGAGAGAGAGGAGACTCAGCACAGGGGGGGAGAGAGAGGAGACTCAGCACAGGGGGGGAGAGAGAGGAGACTCAGCACAGGGGGGGAGAGAGAGGAGACTCAGCACAGGGGGGGAGAGAGAGGAGACTCAGCACAGGGGGGGAGAGAGAGGAGACTCAGCACAGGGGGGGAGAGAGAGGAGACTCAGCACAGGGGGGGGGAGAGAGGAGACTCACCCAGGGGGGGGGGGAGAGAGGAGACTCACCCCAGGGGGGGGGGGAGAGAGGAGACTCACCCCAGGGGGGGGGAGAGAGGAGACTCACCCCAGGGGGGGGGAGAGAGGAGACTCACCCCAGGGGGGGAGAGAGAGGAGACTCACCACAGGGGGGGGGAGAGAGAGGAGACTCACCACAGGGGGGGGGAGAGAGAGGAGACTCACCACAGGGGGGGAGAGAGAGGAGACTCACCACAGGGGGGGAGAGAGAGGAGACTCACCACAGGGGGGGAGAGAGAGGAGACTCACCACAGGGGGGGAGAGAGAGGAGACTCACCACAGGGGGGGAGAGAGAGGAGACTCACCACAGGGGGGGGAGAGAGAGGAGACTCACCACAGGGGGGGAGAGAGAGGAGACTCACCACAGGGGGGGGAGAGAGAGAGGAGACTCACCACAGGGGGGGAGAGAGAGGAGACTCACCACAGGGGGGGAGAGAGAGGAGACTCACCACAGGGGGGGAGAGAGAGGAGACTCACCACAGGGGGGGAGAGAGAGGAGACTCACCACAGGGGGGGAGAGAGAGGAGACTCACCACAGGGAAGGAGAGGAGACTCACCCCAGGGGGGGGGAGAGAGGAGACTCACCCCAGGGGGGGGGAGAGAGGAGACTCACCCCAGGGGGGGAGAGAGAGGAGACTCGCCACAGGGGGGGAGAGAGAGGAGACTCACCACAGGCGGGGAGAGAGAGAGGAGACTCACCACAGGGGGGGAGAGAGAGAGGAGACTCAGCACAGGGGGGGAGAGAGAGGAGACTCAGCACAGGGGGGGAGAGAGAGGAGACTCAGCACAGGGGGGAGAGAGAGGAGACTCAGCACAGGGGGGGAGAGAGAGGAGACTCAGCACAGGGGGGGAGAGAGAGGAGACTCAGCACAGGGGGGGAGAGAGAGGAGACTCAGCACAGGGGGGGGAGAGAGGAGACTCACCCCAGGGGGGGGGGGAGAGAGGAGACTCACCCCAGGGGGGGGGGGAGAGAGGAGACTCACCCCAGGGGGGGGGAGAGAGGAGACTCACCCCAGGGGGGGGGAGAGAGGAGACTCACCCCAGGGGGGGAGAGAGAGGAGACTCACCACAGGGGGGGGGGAGAGAGAGGAGACTCACCACAGGGGGGGGGAGAGAGAGGAGACTCACCACAGGGGGGGGAGAGAGAGGAGACTCACCACAGGGGGGGAGAGAGAGGAGACTCACCACAGGGGGGGAGAGAGAGGAGACTCACCACAGGGGGGGAGAGAGAGGAGACTCACCACAGGGGGGGAGAGAGAGGAGACTCACCACAGGGGGGGGGAGAGAGAGGAGACTCACCACAGGGGGGGAGAGAGAGGAGACTCACCACAGGGGGGGGAGAGAGAGAGGAGACTCACCACAGGGGGGGAGAGAGAGGAGACTCACCACAGGGGGGGAGAGAGAGGAGACTCACCACAGGGGGGGAGAGAGAGGAGACTCACCACAGGGGGGGAGAGAGAGGAGACTCACCACAGGGGGGGAGAGAGAGGAGACTCACCACAGGGAAGGAGAGAGGAGACTCACCCCAGGGGGGGGGGAGAGAGGAGACTCACCCCAGGGGGGGGGAGAGAGGAGACTCACCCCAGGGGGGGAGAGAGAGGAGACTCGCCACAGGGGGGGAGAGAGAGGAGACTCACCACAGGGGGGGAGAGAGAGAGGAGACTCACCACAGGGGGGGAGAGAGGAGACTCACCACAGGGGGGGGGGGAGAGAGGAGACTCACCACAGGTGGGAGAGGAGACTCACCCCAGGGGGGGGAGAGAGGAGACTCACCACAGGGGGGGGAGAGAGGAGACTCACCACAGGGGGGGAGAGAGAGGAGACTCACCACAGGGGGGGAGAGAGAGGTGACTCACCACAGGGGGGGAGAGAGAGGAGACTCACCACAGGGGGGGAGAGAGAGGAGACTCACCACAGGGGGGAGAGAGAGGAGACTCACCACAGGGGGGGAGAGAGAGGAGACTCACCACAGGGGGGGGAGAGAGAGGAGACTCACCACAGGGGGGGAGAGAGAGGAGACTCACCACAGGGGGGGAGAGAGAGGAGACTCACCACAGGGGGGGAGAGAGAGGAGACTCACCACAGGGGGGGAGAGAGAGGAGACTCACCACAGGGAAGGAGAGGAGACTCACCCCAGGGGGGGGGGAGAGAGGAGACTCACCCCAGGGGGGGGGAGAGAGGAGACTCACCCCAGGGGGGGAGAGAGAGGAGACTCGCCACAGGGGGGGAGAGAGAGGAGACTCACCACAGGGGGGGAGAGAGAGAGGAGACTCACCACAGGGGGGGAGAGAGGAGACTCACCACAGGGGGGGGGGGAGAGAGGAGACTCACCACAGGTGGGAGAGGAGACTCACCCCAGGGGGGGGAGAGAGGAGACTCACCACAGGGGGGGGAGAGAGGAGACTCACCACAGGGGGGGAGAGAGAGGAGACTCACCACAGGGGGGGAGAGAGAGGTGACTCACCACAGGGGGGGAGAGAGGTGACTCACCACAGGGGGGGAGAGAGAGGTGACTCACCACAGGGGGGGAGAGAGAGGTGACTCACCACAGGGGGGGAGAGAGGTGACTCACCACAGGGGGGGAGAGAGAGGTGACTCACCACAGGGGGGGAGAGAGAGGTGACTCACCACAGGGGGGGGAGAGAGAGGAGACTCACCACAGGGGGGGAGAGAGAGGAGACTCACCACAGGGGGGGGGGAGAGGAGACTCACCACAGGGGGGGGAGAGGAGACTCACCACAGGGGGGGGAGAGGAGACTCACCACAGGGGGGGGAGAGGAGACTCAACACAGGGGGGGGAGAGGAGACTCAACACAGGGGGGGGAGAGGAGACTCACCACAGGGGGGGAGAGGAGACTCACCACAGGGGGGGAGAGGAGACTCACCACAGGGGGGGGAGACGAGACTCACCACAGGGGGGGGGGAGAGGAGACTCACCACAGGGGGGGGAGAGGAGACTCACCACAGGGGGGGGAGAGGAGACTCACCACAGGGGGGGGAGAGGAGACTCACCACAGGGGGGGGAGAGGAGACTCACCACAGGGGGGGGAGAGGAGACTCACCACAGGGGGGGGAGAGGAGACTCACCACAGGGGGGGGAGAGGAGACTCACCACAGGGGGGGGAGAGGAGACTCACCACAGGGGGGGGAGAGGAGACTCACCACAGGGGGGGGAGAGGAGACTCACCACAGGGGGGGGGGAGAGGAGACTCACCACAGGGGGGGAGAGGAGACTCACCACAGGGGGGGGAGAGGAGACTCACCACAGGGGGGGGGGAGAGGAGACTCACCACAGGGGGGGGAGAGGAGACTCACCACAGGGGGGGGGAGAGGAGACTCACCACAGGGGGGGGAGAGGAGACTCACCACAGGGGGGGGAGAGGAGACTCACCACAGGGGGGGGAGAGGAGACTCACCACAGGGGGGGAGAGGAGACTCACCACAGGGGGGGGAGAGGAGACTCACCACAGGGGGGGGAGAGGAGACTCACCACAGGGGGGGGGAGAGGAGACTCACCACAGGGGGGGGAGAGGAGACTCACCACAGGGGGGGGAGAGGAGACTCACCACAGGGGGGGGAGAGGAGACTCACCACAGGGGGGGGGAGAGGAGACTCACCACAGGGGGGGGAGAGGAGACTCACCACAGGGGGGGAGAGGAGACTCACCACAGGGGGGGGGGAGAGGAGACTCACCACAGGGGGGGAGAGGAGACTCACCACAGGGGGGGGAGAGGAGACTCACCACAGGGGGGGGAGAGGAGACTCACCACAGGGGGGGAGAGAAGACTCACCACAGGGGGGGGGGAGAGGAGACTCACCACAGGGGGGGGAGAGGAGACTCACCACAGGGGGGGAGAGGAGACTCACCACAGGGGGGGGGAGAGGAGACTCACCACAGGGGGGGAAGAGGAGACTCACCACAGGGAGGGGGGAGAGGAGACTCACCACAGGGAGGGGGGAGAGGAGACTCACCACAGGGAGGGGGGAGAGGAGACTCACCACAGGGGGGGGAGAGGAGACTCACCACAGGGGGGAGAGACTCACCACAGGGAGGGGAGACTCACCACAGGGGGGGGGAGACTCACCACAGGGGGGGGGGAGAGGAGACTCGCCACAGGGGAGGGAGAGAGGAGACTCACCACATGGGAGAGAGAGGAGACTCACCACAGGGGGGGAAGAGGAGACTCACCACAGGGGAGGGAGAGAGGAGACTCACCACAGGGGAGGGAGAGAGGAGACTCACCACATGGGAGAGAGAGGAGACTCACCACAGGGGAGGGAGAGAGGAGACCCACCCCCCACCACCATATATGACCTGCCTTACCATCCACTGTATGCAAGTAAACAATTATTACGTGTTCCAGGTGTGTAACTGGCTCCCAGGTGTGTGGAGGAGGGGTGTGTCTAACGTTAGCAGGTGTGTGTGTATAACATCAGGTGTGTAGATGGGGTTTACAACGACAGGTGTGTAGAGGGGGGTGTAACGAGAGCAGGTGTGTAAAGGGGTGTGTAAGGTCAGCAGAAGGTAACCCGGATGTGCCAGTGTTGGTGGTGGCGCCAGCTCGGCCCATCTCGCCACGTTAGGCTTCTCCCGCCCCCCCACACCTGGGCTGATGGTGGCTCACCATCACCCTACACTATCCTCCACAACACTACACTATCCTCCACTACCACAACACTCAAGCACTAACTAACATTTCCCGCAGAGTCTTCTTGTAACTCTGCTTGATACCTTGGAAGTCTTTTCAAGAACTCTGCAGTGTTATTAGGGGTTCAGGGCCCCTTGGGGCCCGGTTTCTTAACTGGCCAAACATTACATTTATGCGCAAAATTTATCTGTGAGTGGACATAGTGAGGGAAACAGGGCCGGTTAACCACTCGCGTCTTCATCTATACTTAACCCAATGAGATCAACGGTCAACAGTCGTCCCAGAGCCTAGTGAACAAGGGGGGGGGGGGGGGAAGCCTCGTTAAGGTCACTCAACTTACACATCATAGTTTAGTGTGGGCGGGCGTGATGTTGCCGGTATCTTCCGCAGTTCCCCGTCCACATGGCCTATTATGGACGTGTGGACAGTATGCGGGAACAGGTCGCTGGACGCCGTATCCTACACCGCTAACTTTCCCAAACTGTCCGCGGGCGCTGATGCCCAATATTAGGCTGTGTTTTAAAGTTGACCAGACCAGTAGTAGAAGGGACGACGACGACGACGTTTCGGTCCGTCCTGGACCATTGTCAAGTCGATTGTGAGAATGATCCAGGAGGGACTGAAACGTCGTCGTCCCTTCACCTTCTAGTGTGTGGTCTGGTCAACATACCTTAGCCACGTTATTGTGACTCGTCGCCTGTGTTTTAAAGTTTTGCTACGGTAATGTAAGGCTTGGTTATGTTTGATTACAAGTCCAGGTCAAGTTAGGGGTTTATCTTGTTAGGCTTGGTTAGATTGTGTTAGGTTAGACAGTTTAATTTGTAGTGGTAGTAAATTGTTCAGCTACTTCATATTATATTGTGCACCTCATGCTCATCCGCGCGCGAAACGTGACTTGTGTACTAGTTTCAACCTCTTTTAGCTTGTATATAGAGTACTGTGTTATGACCCCCCCCCCTGTAGCCCCCCCATGATGTAGGTCCGTCCCCCCCCTCCCCCCACACAGTTATCCCCCCCTCCTGGCCATAGTGAGGAGTCTGGGAAATAAAATAGTGGGAGCAGCGGACATTAGGTGTGACCAAGGCGGGAGACAAGTCAGGGATGACCATCTTTGATAACACTGAGGTGAGAGGTCGACTGCACGCGACGGTCCGTGGGCACAGAGGACGTCATCGCGGGAGCATGTCGTGTGCAACGGTCTTACGACGTCACTTGTGAGGAAGTCTGAGGAAAAGGACGCACGTCGACGCTCCGGAGGAAGAAAGTTATTTGTGACTTGTGGAGAAGAATTCTTGAGGAGCTTCGTGAGTGAAGCGTGAGGAAGCTGGGGGAGGACGACACACACAAGAGGAGAAAGATTTATGCGTTTTGAAGGAAAACCAGAGTTTCCTGAGTAACCAGAGGACGATGGTGAGTAACCAGAGGTGAGTATCTCTTAGTGACAGCGAGTAGGGGTGACCTGAAGCCAGTTGGGTGGTTGTGCGTCAAGGAACCAGGGTGGTGAACCCTACAAGAGGATGGTGTGGGCAGGTGCACCTGATTGGCACCTGTCCCGTGACCTCTCACACTAGTCAAGACTGAGAGGAGCCTATTAGTGGTAGTCAAATAATAGTTGTGTGGGCGACATAGAGCGTGTCGGAAAATCCGACACCACATAATAATATCATACAGACAGATAATAATTGCTGCTGTATTGTATAAACAAGTTACCCATAGAAAATGTAACCTGTAGTGGAATTACCGTCTATAGAAAACGGGATATCATCACCACATACTATTATAAATTCACCAGCTATTCTGCTGGGAATTATTCTTAAATACATTAGTCTTTGGACTTTACCATCATAAAAACATCTCATATAAATTAACTTAATTATCAATATTGAAGTAGAGTAAATGTGACCCTTCTATCACTTTCTGTCATCTGGACAATGTAAACCAGGCATCAGGAGTGAGGAAGGAGGGGCAGCCATTGTTTGACTGAGACCAGAGGCTCACGGGAGCAATTCGGATCCTGTTAATTTTACTTGGACGAAGTGTTATGGAAACCAAAGGTGTACCATCATCAACACGCTGTCAACAAAACAAGTTAAGTGTTCTTCCGAAACCCATTTATCTTTCATTTATGGCCATTAATGTCAGTGGATATAGGGTGAACCGGTTAGAGCACAAGATAGCCTCATACTAAAGGTCAAGACGAGGAAGCATGCTTTGTGCATCAGTTACCAGGGTGATGGAAGCTACCTCAAAGAGGGAAAATGTGGTGTCTACATCCTGGTTATACCTGGTGGACTAAGGCCTGCTGTACAAATAAGATAAGGAACCTCTTCAATGTATGTAGTCTAATACTGTAGTTTGATTGGCTGCATATATATAAATTAAATTAATATAAACCCCCCTAATGTGTAGAGGATCGATTTGTGAGATTATGAGATTATTGCAGAAATACAGTCCACTCATTATCATACAAATTGCTATCGAAGTATACAAATTAACGTAAATATAAATTCATATAAATTAAATAAATATAAATCTCACAGGTCGGTTCCCACAGAGCGCCATATTTGGCCGTCATGCGACGAGTATCGCTATATTTTGTGGTTCATGTGTGATGGACACGATACGTCGTCCGGAGTTGACGTAGCAGTGGAACATGGTGGACACGATTCGTCATTAAGTGATGTGTAGCAGCGATATTGAAGGTGGAAGAGAATCTACTTAATATGAGGACTCACTGATGGATGGTCCCAATGGTGACTCCCAGGAATATCAATCACCATACAGGAGACTTGCTGTGTAACGAGCGTGGGTAATCTTCCAGAGGAGATACAGAGGGCTGTGAGGGCGTCATTATATGCTTGACAGGTGGATGGATTCATGTATGCCTCACGCCATGCAAAGTTTTGCAAGGCGTTGATATTTTTTTTATATTGTTAAATGACATGTAGGAAGCCTGGCCCAGAGGGCGAGGTGACTGACGGAGAGGCTGAGAGGAGCAGGCAGCAGCAGCAGCCTAGCAGGGACCATCACATGGTGGAGTGTTGACAGGTAAAAGTGATGCTATTTTTATAAAACCATTACCTGGTATTACCATGTTATTCTTTATTGTTTGTCTGTTAGACGAGCGTATTTGACCTTGTCCTGGTGAGGATTTCTATGCGGAAAGAATTGCAGGCCGGACATCATACAGGAGACAAGATGCGGAACTACAAGGTCACCCTCAGATTAGGAGAGAAGTCACAGTGACTCAGGGTGTGTACTCATGACAACTGGCCACTTCTCAGCCGCATCCCAATAGTATGACGTTGAGTCCCTTCTCCATATTCAAGTCCATTTACCGGGCGACTCTCCACTGTATGCTCCGCTGGTGTTAGTAGTCCAGGTGCTGAAGAGTTATATTGCGTTTAATATTGTATTTTATTGATGGGTCCCTAACGAGGTGAAAGCCCAGGGTAAAATTGAGTGACACCTGAGAGAGTGAGTTCCGGGGCCCTGGTAACTGTGGCCAGAATAAACGAGTTATTAGTCTATGATTTTTTGATTGTTGCCACCAGAGGCGGCTAGTTTATTGTGCACCCCATACCCATCCTGTGAGCGGTAACGCAAAAAGCATTACAGAGGGCACAAAAGGATGCTAAATTATCCTGCAACCCAAGAACTATGTTCCAGGGCTTCACTGATACTAGCACAATGGTCTCTAGAAATGACGTCTCGCCGTTAAGTTATGGCTTTTATTTTAAAATGTAATGAGGTTTCTCAGAAGCACAAGATATTCCATAATGTGTGTACCAAAATATGGGACGTGAACTTGTAGGTTAACACGTGAGGCTAAAGACTATTGTGTTTGTCAGCAGGTAGTAAAGACCTGTATACCAGTCCTTGTGGCACAGTTGTAAAACACTCGACCCGTGCTTTGCGAGCGATTTGGCCAGGGTTCGTATTCTGGCCGGGGAGGATCGACTAGGCACCAATCCTTAACTGTACGCCTCTGTTCACCCAGCAGTGAATGGAGTACCTGGGGCCAGATTCACGAAACAGTTACGCAAGTACTTACGAACGTGTACATCTTTTCTCAATATTTGACGGCTTTGGTTACATTTATTTAATAGTTTACAAGCAGGAAAACTTGCCAATCAACTGTTGTTATTGTTATAAACAGCCTCCTGGTGCTTCGGAGCTCATTAACTGTTTAATAATAGTAAACAAAGCCGTCAAAGATGTACAGGTTCGCAAGTGCTTGCGTAACTGCTTCGTGAATCAGGCCCCTGGAGTGTTAAATGATTTGGCGGGTCGTATTCCAGGAAAGATTACGGACTTGCCCGAAACGCTATGCGTGCTAGTAGCGTTACACGAATATAAGAACTCGCGTATATATTAATAAAATAAAGTATTTATCCGGATGACCCCACCAGCATAAGCTTATTCTTAGGGACTAGACAACAGGGGTGTGGCGGCGTCACATGGGGTGTGTGGCGGCGTCACATGGGGTGGGGGTGTGGCGGCGTCACATGGGGTGGGGGTGTGGCGGCGTCACATGGGGTGGGGGTGTGGCGGCGTCACATGGGGTGGGGGTGTGGCGGCGTCACATGGGGTGGGGGTGTGGCGGCGTCACATGGGGTGGGGGTGTGGCGGCGTCACATGGGGTGGGGGTGTGGCGGCGTCACATGGGGTGGTGTGTGTGGCGGCGTCACGACCCTCTTACTCTCTTTCCACCCCATGCTAGGGTTTGTTGTTGCTGTTTTAGAGTCAGCTACTCTAAACAAAAGTTCCAAGTAGCACGGGCTATGGTGAGCCCGTAGTGGCCTTGCTAGGGAGTTATCAAAGCGGCAGATATCCCTGTCAGGCTTAGTATTTTGCCCCCCCCATATGTGGCTCGCCCGTCTTGGCACAAGTTGCCTCAAGGGAGAAAACTATAGCCTAACGTTGCAGCAATTTTGTCCTTGAATGGAGCATTTCTGTGCACTAAACGCTTGCATTCACCGCAGCAAACCACCACTGTCTTTACACACCTACTAAACGTGTATTTGTGAAAAGCTTGACAGATGCAATGACAACCGAACAGGAATCTTCGTTGTAACGAAGCTGTTCCACCTCCCTCTTGGTTATAGAACGTTGGGTTTCCACAGCCTCTTTGGACTTGCATAATTGTATTCTCCACAAAATTAAGTAATATTTCAAGACAATCGACTTGAGAATGGTCCAGGACGGACCGAAACGTCGTCGTCCCTTCACCTTCTAGTGTGTGGTCTGGTCAACATACTTTAGCCACGTTATTGTGACTCATCGCCTGCATAATATTTCAAGAAGATGGGTTGAAAAGCCTAAACACACTTAGGTATAACTATTCACACAATTATAATACAAGTTATTTTCATTTAAGCAAATACAGTATTTGATATACCTTAAAATCTATTAATGCGCCTTTGGGATCGTCTGCAGTTCTGAGGAACATAGCTGAGGTGTGTGTATTTGACCGCTAACTTAACTAAAACTGTCATCTTAACGTGTTTACAACTACAAACCCTAATGGATTACCCATTGTGTGTTTACATTCCCGTCACCAGACTGTCAACATCCTGCCCATCCTCCGGTTTAGGTAATACTTGTATTACCGAAGTGGACCATCCTACATATACTGACCATCCTACATATACTGACGTAGTGGACAATTAGAAAGTAGAATTTGTTACTACTGAATTTGGACAAACCGGGAAAGATTTTGTATTTATATTGCTAATAAAGCCTAACCTAACCATCCTGGGCCTAATACACGCTGAAGCCATATATAGTAAATATGCGCGCTATACTAGGCTTAGGAGGAATATTTAAATTTAGGTTGTAGCTTTATTTTTTCCATTCTCAAAGTCAGTAGTACCAAACTCTACTATCTAACTGTCCATTGCATCACTATATATACGATGGTTCACAGTTACAAAAAATACTATCTAAACAGGATAGTTGTCACAACCACCACCAGGCCTACTAGGCGCTAGTATCACTTCAAATAACATAAAAAAGATGTTTTACGTTACCTATGGATGACTACAAACACATCACCTGAAAGAAAACAAAAGATTTTATAATTGGTTAATTTAATTAAAAACCAGTATATCACAAATGTAAAATTCTTCAGAGAGAAGAGTCTCGTACCCTATTTACCTAGTTCCCATATCCACTGTGATTAAGACCTGAATCAACAGAGTTTGGGAGAAACAGATACAGAATAGAAATAATTTTCACTGGAGAAGTAGTGTGCCTAAAAGGTTTTACATAGCAGATGGAAGCTTCATTTAAAAGACATGTAAACACTGCACTTTGATGCGGATTACAGGTAACAACTATCAAAAAAGAAATGTTCGAACAAGGCGGCTAAACGACTAGAGAAACGTGCTCAAATATACCCAGTTACAGGAAGGATATTATTTTGATTCAGGGACTGAAAACTGCTCCCTTGTGAGCCACTTATGGCTTGACTGTACACACAGACGGAGACCAGGCTTTTCGTTTTTTTTTTTAAATTTTGTTTATATAATTAAAAGGGTCGGTGTTAGGATATTAAATCCTAACAATGACTAACATTTATAAATCCTAAC
This sequence comes from Procambarus clarkii, assembly GCF_040958095.1. Taxonomy (NCBI): domain Eukaryota; kingdom Metazoa; phylum Arthropoda; class Malacostraca; order Decapoda; family Cambaridae; genus Procambarus; species Procambarus clarkii. The sequence goes on along the minus strand of NC_091160.1, from coordinate 46,385,195 downwards.
ATTTATAAATCAATAATGTTTGAAACTAATCATAAATGCAGTTTTATGAAGTTTTTTTTAATGTGTAAATAAATCCTCCTACATTTATGAAGGAAGTTTTAAAGTTTAGTCTCAATCACTATACTACTGTAGTGATGACTAGGCTTATGACTACTACTATTCTAGAATTGTAATTAATAGGCCTACTGTTATTACTATTGATGTTGCTACTGTAATAATAATATTATATTACAATACTGAACACATGTTCAGTTGAGCCAAATTTGTAACTATTTGTGTTATGAACACACACTCCTTCCTTTCCTCTCTTCTCGCCTTACCTTTTCCTTAATTTCCCTCCCTCCTTTTCCTTCTCTTTCCCTCGGCAAAAAGCAGTTTATAATTTCTCCGGGCCATGTAATCTCCCAATCTTGCTGTTATTTATGGAGCCGGGGGCTGGTAGCCTCAACCTTGACCCGTGGGAGAGTTCCTCTGGCCGCGGCCCACTTACACAGTCTGAATTCACTTGCCGTCAAGTCTAGTAGTCATTATCCGCAATCTAATTTACATATATGCCGTTATATCTAGCATATAGCCGTCGTCACATGGTATTCCACTGAGATCTTTGAGCTTATCATATTGAATACAGGATATCTCACGCTAAAACATCTTAACATTGTAGAGTTTCATCCAAATATCGTGTTGGAAACTTTAGTCGTCCATTTGAGTTTTACTTCAGGCAATCGTAGCCGTGTATCCTAGCGTCTCGGCTACCGTCAGTGGGGATCAGTTCCAGCTGCCGACAGAGGAAGACACAGCCAAGCATGACAGACAACAGCCAGCCTAGCGTGACAGTGTGCAGCCAGACAGGAGTGACTTTTAGACGGAGGGGGCGGCCAGACAGATGAACATCACGGGGGACAGGTGGCGGTGAAAGTGACGGGGGTGCTTGCTGGGGGTCACGGTTCTGCCTCCTCGTCGCTTTGTGGTGATGCTCGTCCACCACCATTGTTCTCCTGGCCCACCACACTGTTTGTGTATCACATCTGCATGTCCCCCCATCCTCCTGCCCCCCCCCACTGGTACACCAACACTACCCAAGACTGCTACACCTGCACCCCCCCCCCCCCCACACACACCAACAGTTATTAGGGTCTAAAACCTGCGCAAAATTTTCCCGCCAAACGTCATCGTCCCTTTAACCCTAACCTAACTCAAGTTACCAAAATTAAGAAAGTAAACTTGTTTTATATAGAGTGAACATAGGGTGTGTTGACAGTATGGGATCGAGGCTCCCTCCAAACCCCCCTCTCGCCTTACCCTGATGGCCAGGGTCACGATTTATCACGAAACCTCTACATCTTTTTCCTCAATCATTGGTTGAGTTGTTGACATATATCAAGCCGTTTGAGAGCTTGGAAGCACAAAGCGGGTCTCGTTAACGGTGGTAATCATGGAAGGTGGTGCTTCGATGGCTAAACACTGTTTAATATGCGTAAACAACGCCGCCATGATTGAGGAAAGATGTACTGGTTTCGTAAGGGGGTTGTGTGATGAATTCTGGTTCTGGACGTCTGATATTTTGCTGTCAGTGATGAGTGATCAACACATGTAAGCGTACACGCACGCCCCACACCCCCCAACGTGTACACACACACACACACACACACACACACACACACACACACACACACACACACACACACACACACACACACACACACAGAGGAAGCAGCCCGTAGCAGCTGTCTAACTCCCAGGTACGTATGCAGGCGATGAGTCACAATAACGTGGCTGAAGTATGTTGACCAGACCACACACTAGAAGGTGAAGGGACGACGACGTTTCGGTCCGTCCTGGACCATTCTCAAGTCCATTGTGGTACATGTTTACTGCTACATGAACAAGGCATCAGGGTGAAAGGAACTCTGCCCATTTGTTTCCGCCTCCGCCGGGGATCGAATCCGGACCCTAATTACTACCCGAGCGCTGTCCACTCAGCCGTGTGTGTGTTTACTAGTTGTGTTTACTAGTTGTGTTTTTACGGGGGTTGAGCTTTGCTCTTTCGGCCCGCCTCTCAACTGTCAATCAACTGTTTTACTAACTACTTTTTTTTCCCCACACACCACACACACACACACACACCCCACACTGTGTGTGTGTGTGTGTGTGTGTGTGTGTGTGTGTGTGTGTGTGTGTGTGTGTGTGTACTCACCAAGTTTACTTGCGGGGGTTGAGCTCTGGCTCTTTAGTCCCGCCTCTCAACCGTCAATCAACTGGTGTACAGGTTCCTGAGCCTACTGGGCTCTATCATATCTACACTTGAAACTGTGTATAGAGTCAGCCTCCACCACGTCACTGCCTAATGCATTCCACCTGTTAACTACTGACCCTGAAAAAGTTCTTGTTATTGTCTAATATTTCTGACTCATTCAAGGTGAATAACAGGTGGAGTCTAACTGGTTCGTCATTGCCTCTCATTCTTGTGGGTTCCTTGACATGTTGGCTCAGAAAGTTCCTTGTTGCCACTTCCAAGAGTTTAGCTCTCCATGTAGGTCCCCATTCTCCCAGTCTATCTTTCCGTGTGTGTGTGTGTGTGTGTGTGTGTGTGTGTGTGTGTGTGTATATGTGTGTGTGTGTGTGTGTGAGAGAGAGAGAAATATATGTAGTAGATATAAGAGGAAAAATAGATTGGTTAGAAAGGCGGGGTTCGAGAGCTAATAGCTCGATTCTGCAGACATAGTAAATACAGTACATGTACACACGCACGTGAACTGGTCAAACCTAGTTTAAAACCAACTCTTGGTGATCGTTATAACAATCACCCCATACTTGGAGGGGTATGGCACGTGTGGGGGCACGTGGGGGGGCACGTGCCCATGAATGACGGTGCCCGCACCCAGGCACCAACCAGCACCCTCCCAGCCCCTTGCATCACGTGCAGGTATTAGCCCTGGTCTTATTCCCAGGCATTACCCCTGGTTGAGTCTGGAGGCCTGGTCGACGACCGGGCCGCGGGGCCGCTGAGCCCCGAAATCACCTCATGGTAAGGCAAATCACCTCAAGTCTTATTCACAGGGATTATCCCTGGTCTTAGTCCAATACAGATAAAGACTCCAAAGAGCCTCCACTTAGGGGCTCGCCATAGACCGTGCTGCTTGTCACTTTTGTTCTGAGTAGCTGAATCTAAAACAATAACAACAGGGTGTGATTCATACGACCGACTGCGAGCAGCAGCGTCTAACACCCTAGTGACCTAGTTGACCAACCAGGCCAGGCAAGAGACCGGGCCGTGGAGGTCATTGATCCCCAGAACCAGTGTACTACGGCAAACCGCGCCCACCACCACCCATTGTATACAACACACTCAATTCTTGGCAGGGTATACAGCTAGGGCCAGATTCACGAAACAGTTACGCAAGCACTTACGAACGTGTACATCTTTCCTCAATCTTTGACGGCTTTGGTTACATTTATTAAACAGTTTACAAGCATGAAAACTTGCCAATCAACTGTTGTTATTGTTATAAACAGCCTCCTGGTGCTTCGGAGCTCATAAACTGTTCAATAATTGTAAACAAAGCCGCCAAAGATTGAGAAAAGATGTACAGGTTCGTAAGTGCTTGTGTAACTGCCTTGTGAACCTGGCCTCTCGCCACCAAAGATCACACAAGCCGTGGGTCTTCTGCAAGGTTCAGATAGCCAGGACGGACGGAAAGACACGACACAGACAGACAGACGGACAGAGACAGACAGGAATATCAAGAGGAGAGAGGCGCGCCAGCAGTGTATTACCCGCTATTCCCAGTGTTTACGTCCGCCCCGGGCATTACCAGCCTCGTGTCAACTCTTGGTGGTGGTGGTGGTGGTGGGGAGCAGGCGGGGGTGTCATAAGGGGAAGGGGGCGGTGTTACGAGAGGGAGGGGGGACTGCTATAGTGGGGGATCTCTATACCCTCTATATATCTCTGCTTCAGGCGGTGACCCCACGTGGCTGACCCCTGACAGACCCCTGACAGACCCTACGTGGCTGACCCCCTGACAGACCCCACGTGGCTGACCCCTGACAGACCCCACGTGGCTGACCCCTGACAGACCCCCCACGTGGCTGACCCCTGACAGACCCCACGTGGCTGACCCCTGACAGACCCCCCACGTGGCTGACCCCTGACAGACCCCCCACGTGGCTGACCCCTGACAGACCCCCCACGTGGCTGACCCCTGACAGACCCCCCACGTGGCTGACCCCTGACAGACCCCACGTGGCTGACCCCTGACAGACCCCACGTGGCTGACCCCTGACAGACCCCCCACGGCTGACCCCTGACAGACCCCACGTGGCTGACCCCTGACAGACCCCCACGGCTGACCCCTGACAGACCCCACGTGGCTGACCCCTGACAGACCCCACGTGGCTGACCCCTGACAGACCCCACGTGGCTGACCCCTGACAGACCCCACGTGGCTGACCCCTGACAGACCCCACGTGGCTGACCCCTGACAGACCCCACGTGGCTGACCCCTGACAGACCCCACGTGGCTGACCCCTGACAGACCCCACGTGGCTGACCCCTGACAGACCCCACGTGGCTGACCCCTGACAGACCCCACGTGGCTGACCCCACGTGGCTGACCCCTGACAGACCCCACGTGGCTGACCCCTGACAGACCCCACGTGGCTGACCCCTGACAGACCCCACGTGGCTGACCCCTGACAGACCCCACGTGGCTGACCCCTGACAGACCCCACGTGGCTGACCCCTGACAGACCCCACGTGGCTGACCCCTGACAGACCCCACGTGGCTGACCCCTGACAGACCCCACGTGGCTGACCCCTGACAGACCCCACGTGGCTGACCCCTGACAGACCCCACGTGGCTGACCCCTGACAGACCCCGCACCAACAAAGCCGTCGGCCTAACCAACAGTAAACCGCTGGTAATGAGGCTTTAGATAATGCTAGAGACACGCTCCAGGGGTCCCCAGTAATTAAGAGTCACACAGACCAACCTGTCACACACACACTGGCCCGATAATGTGAAATATCGCACACTAGGCTGCCAAGATTTGATAACACGAGGAAGTCGCCACGTTTTAATGTTACCAACGAACATTGTTTACAATTGCAAACTTATTTTCTGTACTCGTGATGCATTAACAGTTGCTGGGGTAGACTTTGGGAGCTAAAAATGGCATTGGCTCGTCTCTAATTGTAAAATTTTCCATTCAATAATTGTGCAATCAGAGGCGAATCTTAATTCAACTTAAATTCAAATTTTGAATCGTCCAATCGTATTGCTTTTATGTAACGGTTTCACCCCACTTTTGATAATGTGACAAATGCTATCGAGCTGTTATTTGACGATTAGCACATTTAGGAAACAAATCAGAACTGGTGTACACTCTAATTTGCAAATCGTCTCCTATTGCCTTGCAAATGAAGAGGGTTCTCATTGCATCTCTAATTCATTCATGACATACAATTCAAGTCATGAAGACGGTCTCATTCTGACGCCATGGCTATTCTTGTACTGTTCGGGGCATGAAAGATATATACCCATCCTGCATGGAAGATTTTGTTGTTATTAATGTCTGTGAGTAGGATGTGTCTCTCTTGCTTGCCATACTCATCCTGTGAGTGGTAGTTTATTGTGCACCCCATACTCGTCCTGTGAGTGGTAGTTTATTGTGCACCCCATACTCATCCTGTGAGTGGTAGTTTATTGTGCACCCCATACTCATCCTGTGAGCGGTAGTTTATTGTGCACCCCATACTCATCCTGTGAGTGGTAGTTTATTGTGCACCCCATACTCATCCTGTGAGCGGTAGTTTATTGTGCACCCCATACTCATCCTGTGAGCGGTAGTTTATTGTGCACCCCATACTCATCCTGTGAGTGGTAGTTTATTGTGCACCCCATACTCATCCTGTGAGTGGTAGTTTATTGTGCACCCCATACTCATCCTGTGAGTGGTAGTTTATTGTGCACCCCATACTCGTCCTGTGAGTGGTAGTTTATTGTGCACCCCATACTCATCCTGTGAGCGGTAGTTTATTGTGCACCCCATACTCATCCTGTGAGTGGTAGTTTATTGTGCACCCCATACTCATCCTGTGAGCGGTAGTTTATTGTGCACCCCATACTCATCCTGTGAGTGGTAGTTTATTGTGCACCTCATACTCATCCTGTGAGTGGTAGTTTATTGTGCACCCCATACTCATCCTGTGAGTGGTAGTTTATTGTGCACCCCATACTCATCCTGTGAGCGGTAGTTTATTGTGCACCCCATACTCATCCTGTGAGTGGTAGTTTATTGTGCACCTCATACTCATCCTGTGAGTGGTAGCTCAAAACTGTCACAAGGAACCTGTCAACATTCTATACAGCATCTCAACAAATAATTTACTTCAGAGGAAAATCCACAGGAAATCTTCAACTACAAGAGTAATAAGAGTAATTTAGATTATGGGTAAATTGTTATTCTAAAATTATTTGAGATAGCTTCCTCAGGGCATTTGATGCTGAAGCCTAACATGTGAAGCACTAAGTCACTGCGCAACCGGTTCTCCCACTTGCTTATAGTCAATATTTTGCTTATGAATAAGTACATATGTGATATACTAATTTATTATATCAGCATACTTGAAAAGCTGAATAGAAAACCACGACCCTAACCTAACCTTCTTAGTATGTTAAGCATTTTATTGCTTCTTAATTACAATTAGCACTTAACCTATAGTTATATTACAGTTTTATAAAATAAAACAAATCTAAAATATTTAAATAAATTGTAACGTCACTCAGGATATTGTCAAATTTTGTATAAAATCTCTATTGTTTAATAAAACTGAAAAAGAAATTCCTAATATTTAAAACTTGTGTATAGCAAATCGGCAGGAAGAGTTAGTGCCTTGAAAAAAATAACTTGGAATATACCACATATGTACTTATTCATAAGCGAAATATTGACTATAAGCAAAAAGTCATATATGTGCTGTCTTGTATAGTCAGATATAGTTTTGTATAGAGCGGGTTGTATAGTCAGTAGTGTACACCTGCTCAGTATAGTCAGTAGTGTACACCTGCTCAGTATAGTCAGTAGTGTACACCTGCTCAGTATAGTCAGTAGTGTACACCTGCTCAGTATAGTCAGTAGTGTACACCTGCTCAGTATAGTCAGTAGTGTACACCTGCTCAGTATAGTCAGTAGTGTACACCTGCTCAGTATAGTCAGTAGTGTACACCTGCTCAGTATAGTCAGTAGTGTACACCTGCTCAGTATAGTCAGTAGTGTACACCTGCTCAGTATAGTCAGTAGTGTACACCTGCTCAGTATAGTCAGTAGTGAAATGACAAACTAGTTACAAATTACGTCTATGAGTGTGATAACTATGCGAACAATGCCGTTATTGAGACATGCATTTAATATCACTATGTACTTTTCATGTTAACTTAAGCCATTATAAATGGCTTAAGTTAACATAACTATTGATGAATAGTCCTTGATTGATCGATTGAGTGATTGTTAAAATGTTGTAGAGGTCAACAATCATTTATGACCAAATGAAAATTCTGAATTCTAATCAGGCTATGACTTCCCAAATGGCAATTAATGTCTACAGTTATTATTGGTAAACTGAAATAATTGTTCAAACAAGTTAACAGATGTTCATTACTCATCTTGCATCAAACGCGTTACATGTTCTAGCAGTTGATTCTAGTTTAATTGCAAAATTTAATCAACATCTACATATTCTGCTACAGAAACAATTTGTATCGTTAATAGCTAACGTAATATAGCGTAAGGACTCGTATAGTGACTTGGGTCAAGATGGAAGACTTAAGTTTTGGCTGTGGTGACCTTTTGGGGGTGCTGGTGACCTTTTTTCGAAGTATATTAGGCTGCTTATTTTGCGTCAACACCGCTCAAAAAAGCGAGGGGACTCCATTAGGCTGCGGCCCGCTCCTCTATCCCTCCCTCACGCTACACCAGTTGGTTGGTTGGAAACTAGCCAAGATGGAGAGTGTACGGGGGCGTGCCCAACCGCTACCCCACCTACACCAGGCTCTAGGGGGTGGGGGATGCCGCCCACAACAGTTGGCTGACTCCTGTGTACCCGTTTACTGCTAGGTGATGAGCTAGGTGAACAGCTAAGGCGTAAGGTGACTGACAACGGGCCTAACCATCTCTGGCCCGTACGGGATTCGAACCCGTGATTCCCGATAGTGAGTCGAGAAGGAACCAAACGGTACTACCGAGACTATTAATAGAATTTAGACCGTTTAATATAAGCTATTACGGATTCTGTACATGATCTCTTCTCTATTGTGTCCTGTTACCCATCCTCCACCCCCCCCCCCCCCCCTCAAGGAATAGGCAGTTGAACTGCCCAGGAAGGAATAGGCAGTTGAACTCCCCAGGAAGGAATAGGCGGTTGAACTGAATAGGAAGTTAAACGACACCCATTACATAACGTATACTTTTTTTTTAAATATTTCAAAGAAAAAAACTGTCTGAAAACTGGACACCCTTTACTAATATTTAATACAATAGGCAGATAATATTACTGCTGGGTTGTATAAATAGAATCAAGTTCAAGTCGAAAGATTTATGCGTTTTGAAGGGAAACCAGAGTTATAGACGTAATGTATTCTTATAAGTTATAGATTCTATATACAATAGAATCACTCAGAGAAGACGTGACGCTGTGGAATTTTCCTCCCATAGAAAACGGGATATTGCCACGTCGCTATTAAACTCACCAGCTATTCTGCTGGGAATTATTCTTAATACAACAGTCTTTGGACTGTTATCATAAAAACATATCACTTTAATTAAGTTAGTTATTAGTACCAAAGTAGAGTAAATGTAGATACTTTCTAACATTTCTTGACGCATCTGGGGCCAGATTCACGAAGCAGTTAAGCAAGTACTTACGAACGTGTACATCTTTCCTGAATCTTTGACGGCTTTGGTTACATTTATTAAACAGTTTACAAGCATGAAAACTTCCCAATCTACTGTTATTGTTATAAACAGCCGCCCGGTGCTTTGGAGCTCATTAACTGTTTAATAATTGTAAACAAAGCCGCCAAAGATTGAGAAAAGATGTACAGGTTCGTAAGTGCTTACGTAACTGCTTCGTGAATCTGGGCCCTGGAGAACAAGGGATGCATCAGTGGGAGGAAGGCTCAGTGGCCAGTCATTGTTTATCAACAAGGTCGCTGGAGCGAGTCTACCTCCTATCTACCTCCCTTGGACAGCTGTGTCACAGGAGTAAAGTGATTCTGTTATCATACACAACTCCGTCTATTATAAAGGAAGTGTTGTACATTAGTTGGGAGCCCAGTCACACCTACATAGTGGATCGACTGGTTCGAATCCTCGTCACGGCCCTTGTGGATTTGCTCGACTGGCTTGTTCATTCGTGTTCATACTGGTTGACAAGTCCCACTACCATACAATAAGGCCTATTTTAATTACTAATTTATATAGTCTAATACTATAGTGAATGTTAATCAATTTTGATTGACTACACATAATTTAATACCCCCCCCCTAATGTGTAAAGGATTCGATTTGTGAGAAATTGCAGAAACACAGTCCACTCCATCATACTATTTGCTATCGAAATATATAAATTAACGTAAATATAAATTGTATATAAATTCATATAAATGAAATATAAATCTGACAAGTGGGTTCCCCACAACTACCCCCGGCCGTGCACAAGCGGCCGTGCACAAGCGGCCTCACCTCAGCCATTACCACACCTCACACATTCCCATAAACCGACTCCTCTAAGACTATATTAATAAAAAAACTATACTCCGAGTCTCACCCAAATTGTGTACATTAAACACACACAAATATACCACATTATGTAATGTGGTACATACGTATGTACATACATATGTCTTACATACCACATATGTAAGACCAATCCTGGAGTATGCAGCCCCAGCATGGAGCCCGTACCTTGTCAAGCACAAGACGAAACTGGAAAAAGTTCAGAGGTATGCCACTAGGCTAGTCCCAGAACTAAGAGGCATGAGTTACGAGGAAAGGCTGCGGGAAATGCACCTTACGACACTGGCAGACAGAAGAGTGAGGGAAGACATGATCACTACCTACAAAATCCTCAGGGGAATTGACAGGGTAGACAAGGATAAACTATTCAACACTGGAGGGACACGAACAAGGGGACACAGGTGGAAACTGAGTACCCACATGAGCCACAGAGACGTTAGAAAGAACTTTCAGTGTCAGAGTAGTTAACAGATGGAATGCATTAGGCAGTGATGTGGTGGAGGCTGACTCCATACACAGTTTCAAGTGTAGATATGATAGAGCCCAGTAGGCTCAGGAATCTGTACACCTGTTGATTGACGATTGAGAGGCGGGACCAAAGAGCCAGAGCTCAACCCCCGCAAACACAACTAGGTAAGTACACAGTGCAACTATACAAGCTAACCTGTTTCAGGCCTAATATATGAACCAAATTATGACCAAGTTAGTGTATATGCTATACCAGGCCGGGAAAAGTTTAGATCCGATTATTGCCTATTTTGTCGTGCCTTTACTAAATAGAAAATGGGAAATTTAGTATATATACATCACTCCAATTGTGTATGTTTGACCAGTTTGCTATAAATACCATGATTTTTGGATGATAGTTACCTAAACACACTGGAACGTGGCACAGAAATCGTCACATTACCCCATTAGTGAAAACCGAAGGTCAAGACAGGCTTTTACACCGAGATGCCACAACAGCCTCGTGGATCCAAGACCTGAAATCTGTAGTTTGTTATACAGGTAGAGATGAGAGGTAGATACTTGTCTCAGATGCATCCAACCACTTTGGCTGGACGGTAGAGCGACGGTCTCGCTTCATGCAGGTCTGCGTTCAATCCCCGACCGTCCAAGTGGTTGGGCAACATTCCTTCCCCTTATCCCAAATCCTGAACCCCCTTAATCCCTCCAGCATTACCAACCAGACCGCCTGGCAACACTGCTTCAACTTATCCCATTTGACCCTTAACCCATTTTCTCGCCTCGTATATTAGCGGAATCTGCCAATTCGTTAAAAGTGCGACGTTATGGTAACAAAGTACCGTAATATTCACGTTTTCTATACTTCGGCCTCGATAGGTTTGGTGGGTTGCTCGGGTTCACACGTTTCTGGTCAGGCGAAACACTGTTGCCAGAGTCGACCCACGCGCTAATGATTGAACAAATCCACAAGGGCCGTGACGAGGATTCGAACCTGCGTCCAGGAGCATCCCTAATGATTGATTGATGAAGATTAAGCCACCCAAAAGGTGGCACGGGCATGAATAGCCCGTAAGTGGTGGCCCTTTTGAGCCATTACCAGTATCAAGAGCTGATACTGGAGATCTGTGGAGGTGCTGCTGCACCCTGCGTGACGGGAGATGTCTCCCGCCCAAGCCCTAATGGCCGACACAATCCGTATATATCCACCAGATCCATAGGCCTAACCAAGAGCTATGATAGAGAAGGTCGTACAAGGACTAGCCCCCCGCGCAGGTCCCCCCACGCAGGTCCCAACCCTACAAGTGACAAAGGGGTTGATGCGTGAGCCAACTGGCCATTCGCCCCTCCCAAAGTCATTATCACGGGATTAGACTCTCCCAACTACCCCCCCCCCCTACTGAGATAGCCCAAACACCTCCGCCCTTGCTCACGTCTGCTCCTCTCTAATACGTCGTATTCGATACGGAATCGACTAATCCGTTAGCAATATTACGCATTAATACAGATTTAAACATTGTACAAATTGACGTTTTCTATGCATCTTTCTGGCAGGTTGGGGTTAGTACGTTTCTGGTTAGGCAAAAACAGTTCCGTTTTTTTACGTAGCGGCAAATTGAGAGGACCGGATGAACCCACAGGCCAGAACCGGTCCATTACGTCCAGCGACCGGCCAACACCCCCACACCGGCCTCTGACTCATCCCCTAGCCTGGGTAACCCCGCCACCACTATCCCCTACACCTGTGGGGTCAGACTTCAGCTCCTGGACCCGCAAATGACGCAGTGTGCTGAGCGTGTGTCTGTACAAGCGATAACATATCAGTAGATATTGATTGCTTGCTATACCCTATGATCCTTATGTTGAGTGATTTCCAGAGTCAAGGTTTTTTTTCCCCGAGGGGCGAGTTTATTGGGCAGCGTCACTCATCCTGTGAGTGGACATACCACCATAGTGACAGTATTGGGCAGCGCCACTCATCCTGTGAGTGGACACACCGCCATAGTGACAGTATTGGGCAGCGCCACTCATCCTGTGAGTGGACATACCGCCATAGTGACAGTATTGGGCAGCGCCACTCATCCTGTGAGTGGACACACCGCCATAGTGACAGTATTGGGCAGCGCCACTCATCCTGTGAGTGGACATACCGCCATAGTGACAGTATTGGGCAGCGTCACTCATCCTGTGAGTGGACATACCGCCATAGTGACAGTATTGGGCAGCGCCACTCATCCTGTGAGTGGACACACCGCCATAGTGACAGTATTGGGCAGCGTCACTCATCCTGTGAGTGGACACACCGCCATAGTGACAGTATTGGGCAGCGCCACTCATCCTGTGAGTGGACACACCGCCATAGTGACAGTATTGGGCAGCGCCACTCATCCTGTGAGTGGACACACCGCCATAGCAGAATGTACAACACTCCCCAATAGGAAGAAAACCCGCTGGGTTGTTCATCCTGTCACTTGTACCCAGACACAGCTGGGACTTGCTTAACTGTCTCAAGTGAACAGCTTATCAAACAAGAAGATTAACATCTGTCAACCCTTAAAATCTTACGTTATCTTGCGGGTGCAAAATGGTGAAATCTTTTAAGAACAGTATCAATATTTGAAAAATGGTATTTTTCGAAGTCAATGTTGGGTTTGTTATTCTACACATATTCCTAATGTCTCTCAGGTGTTCACATTCACGTAGATAGTGGTCAAGGCGGTGTCCATCACTCTCACCACAGATTCTGCAACTTCGCTGATCAACTGTTTCCATTCCGTATCGCCATGGATATTTGTATCCAAGACGGATTCTCGCTATTACTGATTCTCTCCCTCGTCCTCCTCCTATTCGGCCATAATGATTGGGATTGCCAGCTGCAACCATGTTGTACCATCGTACAGATTCACTGGTTTGTGCTTCTATCCTCCTTTCCTCAGTTACCTTGTCACGGTGATGTTGCCTGACAATACCTCTAATTTGTTGTAGAGTCTTGGGTATGAAGTATTCAATATGGTCTCCTTCAGCGCCTTCAGCAGCCAGCACATCTGCTCGTTCATTCCCACATATTCCAACATGGGAGGGGATCCACAACATGGGAGGGGATCCACAACATGGGAGGGGATCCCCAACATGGGAGGGGATCCCCAACATGGGAGGGGATCCCCAACATGGGAGGGGATCCCCAACATGGGAGGGGATCCCCAACATGGGAGGGGATCCCCAACATGGGAGGGGAGCCCCAACATGGGAGGGGAGCCCCAACATGGGAGGGGATCCCCAACATGGGAGGGGAGCCCCAACATGGGAGGGGAGCCCCAACATGGGAGGGGAGCCCCAACATGGGAGGGGATCCCCAACATGGGAGGGGAGCCCCAACATGGGAGGGGATCCACAGAAACTTGACGACTCTTCCCTGATTGGTCAGTACTCTCACAGCTCTCTTCATCTCAGCGACTATCTTAAGGTTACCTGGAGGTGCTTCCGGGACTTAGTGTCCCCGCGGCCCGGTCGTCGACCAGACTATCGCAAGATTTTCTGCCAGATTTTGAGTAAGATTTTGCAGCGCTGCTTTTGAATCGGTGCAAATCACTGCACCATAAGTGCCTCGTTCAAGGAATGTTAACGCCATAACAACGGCAGTTAACTCCGCTTGTGTTGAAAAGGCAAATTACAGTGTAAGCTGCACCAGCCCTGCCACTGACAGGGTTAGATGACCCCATCAGTAGAAAATCTTCACTGACGGGTCATCTGAGTGAGAGAAGTGTAGCTCAGTATCGCTCTGAGTACTTGTCAGGATAAGGATTTTGTGCCGGGGGAAGGGGGGGGGGTGATAGGTGTCCCCCCAGGTGCCGTAGACGACTCCTAACATTACTAAAATCAACTGTAGTTGACTGCCATAGTCAACTTTACCACCACGTGGTAAAGACCCACCACCAACACGTGGTAAAGACCCACCACCACCAACACGTGGTAAAGACCCATCACCAACACGTGGTAAAGACCCACCACCACCACCAACACGTGGTAAAGACCCACCACCACCAACACGTGGTAAAGACCCACCACCACCACCACCAACACGTGGTAAAGACCCGCCACCACCAACACGTGGTAAAGACCCACCACCACCACCACCAACACGTGGTAAAGACCCACCACCACCAACACGTGGTAAAGACCCACCACCACCACCAACACGTGGTAAAGACCCACCACCACCACCAACACGTGGTAAAGACCCACCACCACCAACACGTGGTAAAGACCCACCACCACCACCACGTGGTAAAGACCCACCACCACCACCAACACGTGGTAAAGACCCACCACCACCACCACCACCACGTGGTAAAGACCCACCACCACCACCAACACGTGGTAAAGACCCACCACCACCACCACGTGGTAAAGACCCGCCGCCGCCACCACCACGTGGTAAAGACCCACCACCACCACCACCAACACGTGGTAAAGACCCGCCACCACCACCACCACCAACACGTGGTAAAGACCCACCACCACCAACACGTGGTAAAGACCCGCCACCACAAACACGTGGTAAAGACCCGCCACCACCAACACGTGGTAAAGACCCGCCACCACCAACACGTGGTAAAGACCCGCCACCACCAACACGTGGTAAAGACCCGCCACCACCAACACGTGGTAAAGACCCGCCACCACCAACACGTGGTAAAGACCCGCCACCACCAACACGTGGTAAAGATCCGCCACCACCACCAACACGTGGTAAAGACCCACCACCACCACCAACACGTGGTAAAGACCCGCCACCACCACCAACACGTGGTAAAGACCCGCCACCACCACCAACACGTGGTAAAGACCCGCCACCACCACCACCAACACGTGGTAAAGACCCGCCACCACCAACACGTGGTAAAGACCCACCACCACCAACACGTGGTAAAGACCCACCACGACCAACACGTGGTAAAGACCCACCACCACCACCACCAACACGTGGTAAAGACCCGCCACCACCACCAACACGTGGTAAAGACCCACCACCACCACCAACACGTGGTAAAGACCCACCACCACCACGTGGTAAAGACCCACCACCACCACCACGTGGTAAAGACCCACCACCACCACCACCAACACGTGGTAAAGACCCACCACCACCAACACGTGGTAAAGACCCACCACCACCACCACGTGGTAAAGACCCACCACCACCACCAACACGTGGTAAAGACCCACCACCACGTGGTAAAGACCCGCCGCCACCACCACGTGGTAAAGACCCGCCGCCACCACCACGTGGTAAAGACCCGCCACCACCACCACCACGTGGTAAAGACCCGCCACCACCAACACGTGGGAAAGACCCGCCACCACCAACACGTGGTAAAGACCCACCACCACCAACACGTGGTAAAGACCCACCACGACCAACACGTGGTAAAGACCCACCACCACCACCACCAACACGTGGTAAAGACCCGCCACCACCACCAACACGTGGTAAAGACCCACCACCACCACCAACACGTGGTAAAGACCCACCACCACCACGTGGTAAAGACCCACCACCACCACCACGTGGTAAAGACCCACCACCACCACCACCAACACGTGGTAAAGACCCACCACCACCAACACGTGGTAAAGACCCACCACCACCACCACGTGGTAAAGACCCACCACCACCACCAACACGTGGTAAAGACCCACCACCACGTGGTAAAGACCCGCCGCCACCACCACGTGGTAAAGACCCGCCGCCACCACCACGTGGTAAAGACCCGCCACCACCACCACCACGTGGTAAAGACCCGCCACCACCAACACGTGGGAAAGACCCGCCACCACCACCACCAACACGTGGTAAAGACCCGCCACCACCAACACGTGGTAAAGACCCGCCACCACCAACACGTGGTAAAGACCCGCCACCACCAACACGTGGTAAAGACCCGCCACCACCAACACGTGGTAAAGACCCGCCACCACCAACACGTGGTAAAGACCCGCCACCACCAACACGTGGTAAAGACCCGCCACCACCAACACGTGGAAAAGACCCGCCACCACCAACACGTGGTAAAGACCCGCCACCACCAACACGTGGTAAAGACCCGCCACCACCAACACGTGGTAAAGACCCGCCACCACCAACACGTGGTAAAGACCCGCCACCACCAACACGTGGTAAAGACCCGCCACCACCACCAACACGTGGTAAAGACCCGCCACCACCACCAACACGTGGTAAAGACCCGCCACCACCACCAACACGTGGTAAAGACCCGCCACCACCACCACCAACACGTGGTAAAGACCCGCCACCACCAACACGTGGTAAAGACCCACCACCACCACCAACACGTGGTAAAGACCCGCCACCACCAACACGTGGTAAAGACCCGCCACCACCAACACGTGGTAAAGACCCGCCACCACCACCAACACGTCGTAAAGACCCACCAACACGTGGTAAAGACCCGCCACCACCACCAACACGTGGTAAAGACCCGCCACCACCAACACGTGGTAAAGACCCGCCGCCACCACCAACACCTGGGAAAGACCCGCCACCGCCAACACGTGGTAAAGACCCGCCGCCACCACCACCAACACGTGGTAAAGACCCGCCACCACCACCACCAACACGTGGTAAAGACCCACCACCACCAACACGTGGTAAAGACCCGCCACCACCACCAACACGTGGTAAAGACCCGCCACCACCACCAACAGGTGGTAAAGACCCACCAACACGTGGAAAAGACCCACGACCACGTGGTAAAGACCCACCACCAACACGTGGTAAAGACCCGCCGCCACCACCACCAACACGTGGTAAAGACCCGCCGCCACCACCACCAACACGTGGTAAAGACCCGCCACCACCAACACGTGGTAAAGACCCGCCACCACCACCAACACGTGGTAAAGACCCACCACCACGTGGTAAAGACCCGCCACCACCACCACCAACTCGTGGTAAAGACCCGGCACCACCACCACCAACACGTGGTAAAGACCCCACCACCAACACGTGGTAAAGACCCTCCACCACCACCAACACGTGGTAAAGACCCTCCACCACCACCAACACGTGGTAAAGACCCACCACGTGGTAAAGACCCACCACCACCACCAACACGTGGTAAAGACCCACCACCACCACCACGTGGTAGAGACCCTCCACCACCAACACGTGGTAAAGACCCCACCACCACCACGTGGTAAAGACCCACCACCACCACCATGTGGTAAAGACCCGCCACCACGTGGTAAAGACCCACCACCACCACGATGTGGTAAAGACCCACCACCACCACCATGTGGTAAAGACCCACCACCACCACCATGTGGTAAAGACCCACCACCACCACGTGGTAAAGACCCACCACCACGTGGTAAAGACCCACCACCACCACCACGTGGTAAAGACCCACCACCACCACCACGTGGTAAAGACCCACCACCACCACCACGTGGTAAAGACCCACCACCACCACGTGGTAAAGACCCACCACCACCACCATGTGGTAAAGACCCGCCACCACGTGGTAAAGACCCGCCACCACCAACACGTGGTAAAGACCCACCACCACCAATACGTGGTAAAGACCCACCACCACCACCACGTGGTAAAGACCCTCCACCACCACCAACACGTGGTAAAGACCCACCACCACCACCACGTGGTAAAGACCCACCACCACCAATACGTGGTAAAGACCCACCACCACCACGTGGTAAAGACCCGCCGCCACCAACACGTGGTAAAGACCCACCACCACCACCACCAACACGTGGTAAAGACCCACCACCACCAACACGTGGTAAAGACCCACCACCACCAACACGTGGTAAAGACCCACCACCACCAACACGTGGTAAAGACCCACCACCACCAACACGTGGTAAAGACCCACCACCACCAACACGTGGTAAAGACCCACCACCACCACCAACACGTGGTAAAGACCCGCCGCCACCAACACGTGGTAAAGACCCACCACCACCACCACCAACACGTGGTAAAGACCCGCCGCCACCAACACGTGGTAAAGACCCACCACCACCACCACCACCACGTGGTAAAGACCCCACCACCAACACGTGGTAAAGACCTTCCACCACCACCAACACGTGGTAAAGACCCTCCACCACCAACACGTGGTAAAGACCCTCCACCACCAACACGTGGTAAAGACCCACCACCACCAACACGTGGTAAAGACCCACCACGTGGTAAAGACCCACCACCACCAACACGTGGTAAAGACCCACCACCACCACCACGTGGTAGAGACCCTCCACCACCAACACGTGGTAAAGACCCCACCACCACCACGTGGTAAAGACCCACCACCACCACCATGTGGTAAAGACCCGCCACCACGTGGTAAAGACCCACCACCACCACGATGTGGTAAAGACCCACCACCACCACCATGTGGTAAAGACCCACCACCATGTGGTAAAGTCCCACCACCACCACCACGCGGTAAAGACCCACCACCACCACCATGTGGTAAAGACCCGCCACCACCAACACGTGGTAAAGACCCACCACCACCAATACGTGGTAAAGACCCACCACCACCACCACGTGGTAAAGACCCTCCACCACCACCAACACGTGGTAAAGACCCACCACCACCACCACGTGGTAAAGACCCACCACCACCAATACGTGGTAAAGACCCACCACCACCACGTGGTAAAGACCCGCCGCCACCAACACGTGGTAAAGACCCACCACCACCAACAACACGTGGTAAAGACCCACCACCACCAACACGTGGTAAAGACCCGCCACCACCACCACCACCAACACGTGGTAAAGACCCGCCACCACCAACACGTGGTAAAGACCTACCACCACCAACACGTGGTAAAGACCCGCCACCACCAACACGTGGTAAAGACCCACCACCACCAACACGTGGTAAAGACCCACCACCACCAACACGTGGTAAAGACCCACCACCACCAACACGTGGTAAAGACCCACCACCACCAACACGTGGTAAAGACCCACCACCACCAACACGTGGTAAAGACCCACCACCACCAACACGTGGTAAAGACCCACCACCACCAACACGTGGTAAAGACCCACCACCACCAACACGTGGTAAAGACCCACCACCACAACACGTGGTAAAGACCCACCACCACCAACACGTGGTAAAGACCCACCACCACCAACACGTGGTAAAGACCCACCACCACCAACACGTGGTAAAGACCCACCACCACCAACACGTGGTAAAGACCCACCACCACCAACACGTGGTAAAGACCCACCACCACCAACATGTGGTAAAGACCCACCACCACCAACACGTGGTAAAGACCCACCACCACCAACACGTGGTAAAGACCCACCACCACCAACACGTGGTAAAGACCCACCACCACCAACACGTGGTAAAGACCCGCCACCACCACCAACACGTGGTAACACGTGGTAAAGACCCACCACCACCAACACGTGGTAAAGACCCACCACCACCAACACGTGGTAAAGACCCACCACCACCAACACGTGGTAAAGACCCACCACCACCAACACGTGGTAAAGACCCACCACCACCAACACGTGGTAAAGACCCGCCACCACCACCACCAACACGTGGTAAAGACCCACCACCAACACGTGGTAAAGACCCACCACCAACACGTGGTAAAGACCCACCACCACCAACACGTGGTAAAGACCCGCCGCCACCACCACCACCACGTGGTAAAGACCCGCCACCACCACCAACACGTGGTAAAGACCCACCACCACCACCAACACCAACACGTGGTAAAGACCCACCACCACCAACACGTGGTAAAGACCCACCACCACCAACACGTGGTAAAGACCCGCCACCACCACCAACACGTGGTAAAGACCCGCCACCACCACCACCACCAACACGTGGTAAAGACCCACCACCACCAACACGTGGTAAAGACCCACCACCACCAACACGTGATAAAGACCCACCACCACCAACACGTGGTAAAGACCCACCAACACGTGGTAAAGACCCGCCACCACCACCACCACCAACACGTGGTAAAGACCCACCACCAACACGTGGTAAAGACCCACCACCACCAACACGTGGTAA
>NC_091160.1:46267327-46359827 GCF_040958095.1 Procambarus clarkii | reverse complement strand
GATATTGTCAACTGCTACACAGGATGCTTCCACAACTCTCGTTTTCTCAGTGTTTAAACCGGAAATATTCCGTTGGGTTAGGATGTCTTTGGCTTGGTTAGGCTGGGTTTGGTTAGATGGGGTTAGGGTGGTGGTGAGTTTGTGGTTTGTCAACCTCTGGAGGGTTATTAAGGCCTGTCAACCTCTGGAGGGTTGTTATGAGGCCTATCAACCTCTGGAGGGTTATTAAGGCCTGTCAACCTCTGGAGGGTTGTTAAGGTCTATCAACCTCTGGAGGGTTGTTAAGGTCTATCAACCTCTGGAGGGTTGTTAAGACCCATCAACCTGAGGGTTATTAAGGCCTATCAACCTCTGGAGAGTTAAGGCTTATCAACCTCTGGAGGGTTATTAAGGCCTATCAACCTCTGGAGGGTTATTAAGGCCTATCAACCTCTGGAGAGTTGAGGCTTAACCTCTGGAGGGTTATTAAGGCCTATCAACCTCTGGAGAGTTGAGGCTTAACCTCTGGAGGGTTATTAAGGCCTATCAACCTCTGGAGGGTTATTAAGGCCTATCAACCTCTGGAGGGTTATTAAGGCCTATCAACCTCTGGAGGGTTATTAAGGCCTATCAACCTCTGGAGGGTTATTAAGGCCTATCAACCTCTGGAGGGTTATTAAGGCCTATCAACCTCTGGAGGGTTATTAAGGCCTATCAACCTCTGGAGGGTTATTAAGGCCTATCAACCTCTGGAGGGTTATTAAGGCCTATCAACCTCTGGAGGGTTATTAAGGCCTATCAACCTCTGGAGGGTTATTAAGGCCAATCAACCTCTGGAGGGTTATTAAGGCCAATCAACCTCTGGAGGGTTATTAAGGCCTATCAACCTCTGGAGGGTTATTAAGGCCTATCAACCTCTGGAGGGTTATTAAGGCCTATCAACCTCTGGAGGGTTATTAAGGCCTATCAACCTCTGGAGGGTTATTAAGGCCTATCAACCTCTGGAGGGTTATTAAGGCCTATCAACCTCTGGAGGGTTATTAAGGCCTATCAACCTCTGGAGGGTTATTAAGGCCTATCAACCTCTGGAGGGTTATTAAGGCCTATCAACCTCTGGAGGGTTATTAAGGCCTATCAACCTCTGGAGGGTTATTAAGGCCTATCAACCTCTGGAGGGTTATTAAGGCCTATCAACCTCTGGAGGGTTATTAAGGCCTATCAACCTCTGGAGGGTTATTAAGGCCTATCAACCTCTGGAGGGTTATTAAGGCCTATCAACCTCTGGAGGGTTATTAAGGCCTATCAACCTCTGGAGGGTTATTAAGGCCTATCAACCTCTGGAGGGTTATTAAGGCCTATCAACCTCTGGAGGGTTATTAAGGCCTATCAACCTCTGGAGGGTTATTAAGGCCTATCAACCTCTGGAGGGTTATTAAGGCCTATCAACCTCTGGAGGGTTATTAAGGCCTATCAACCTCTGGAGGGTTATTAAGGCCTATCAACCTCTGGAGGGTTATTAAGGCCTATCAACCTCTGGAGGGTTATTAAGGCCTATCAACCTCTGGAGGGTTATTAAGGCCTATCAACCTCTGGAGGGTTATTAAGGCCTATCAACCTCTGGAGGGTTATTAAGGCCTATCAACCTCTGGAGGGTTATTAAGGCCTATCAACCTCTGGAGGGTTATTAAGGCCTATCAACCTCTGGAGGGTTATTAAGGCCTATCAACCTCTGGAGGGTTATTAAGGCCTATCAACCTCTGGAGGGTTATTAAGGCCTATCAACCTCTGGAGGGTTATTAAGGCCTATCAACCTCTGGAGGGTTATTAAGGCCTATCAACCTCTGGAGGGTTATTAAGGCCTATCAACCTCTGGAGGGTTATTAAGGCCTATCAACCTCTGGAGGGTTATTAAGACCTATCAACCTCTGGAGGGTTATTAAGGCCTATCAACCTCTGGAGGGTTATTAAGGCCTATCAACCTCTGGAGGGTTATTAAGGCCTATCAACCTCTGGAGGGTTATTAGGACCCATCAACCTCTGGAGGGTTATTAAGACCCATCAACCTCTGGAGGGTTATTAAGACCCATCAAC
This sequence comes from Procambarus clarkii, assembly GCF_040958095.1. Classification (NCBI taxonomy): domain Eukaryota; kingdom Metazoa; phylum Arthropoda; class Malacostraca; order Decapoda; family Cambaridae; genus Procambarus; species Procambarus clarkii. The sequence goes on along the minus strand of NC_091160.1, from coordinate 46,357,757 downwards.
CTCTGGAGGGTTATTAAGACCCATCAACCTCTGGAGGGTTATTAAGGCCTATCAACCTCTGGAGGGTTATTAAGGCCTATCAACCTCTGGAGGGTTATTAAGGCCTATCAACCTCTGGAGGGTTATTAAGGCCACCACAACAAATTATTGACCAACCAGCAGGGATACTTTAGTCCTTAACATACTCCAGCACTTAAGTATACTCAATACACCGATAAGAGAGGGTATACCTCGGTGTATATATACACAGTTTACCTGTGCTTAGGTTAGAGTTAATAAAAAAATAAGTTTTAGGTTTTAAAATGCTTCAGCGAGTTGTTGTGTGTACGAAACGACTTGCGTCCCTCCCAACACTGTCGTACACCGCCTTAGTCACCACTGCCAGACGCACGATGGTCAAGGGCCAGCTCCTCCTCCAACCTTGACTCACGAATCATGGCAAACCCTCGAACGAGGAGGGGGTTGGGTCAAGGCACACCCCCCCCCCTCTGCCCTGCACACCTGTGTCATTGCCACATGTGTGTCCGGTGTAGCGGTCACCTTGAGATGCGACCAGGTGCTGGTCATGCGAGAAGTTACGTCGACATGGAAACCGTTCTGTCATGGGGGTGAGGGAGGGGGTGAGGGAGGGGGTGAGGGAGGGGGTGAGGGAGGGGGTGAGGGAGGGGGTGAGGGAGGGGGTGAGGGAGGGGGTGAGGGAGGGGGTGAGGGAGGGGGTGAGGGAGGGGTGAGGGAGGGGGGTAGGGAAAGACTACTTGAAATGTTTAGTTGAAGGCTGAAATAAAAGTTTATGTTGGGGTGTTGTGTTTAAGTCTTACCCGGGGCCACACTGTGGGCCACAAGTCTTACCCGGGGCCACACTGTGGGCCACAAGTCTTACCCGGGGCCACACTGTGGGCCACAAGTCTTACCCGGGGCCACACTGTGGGCCACAAGTCTTACCCGGGGCCACACTGTGGGCCACAAGTCTTACCCGGGGCCACACTGTGGGCCACAAGTCTTACCCGGGGCCACACTGTGGGCCACAAGTCTTACCCGGGGCCACCCTGTGGGCCACAAGTCTTACCCGGGGCCACCCTGTGGGCCACAAGTCTTACCCGGGGCCACCCTGTGGGCCACAAGTCTTACCCGGGGCCACCCTGTGGGCCACAAGTCTTACCCGGGGCCACCCTGTGGGCCACAAGTCTTACCCGGGGCCACCCTGTGGGCCACAAGTCTTACCCGGGGCCACCCTGTGGGCCACAAGTCTTACCCGGGGCCACCCTGTGGGCCACAAGTCTTACCCGGGGCCACCCTGTGGGCCACAAGTCTTACCCGGGGCCACACTGTGGGCCACAAGTCTTACCCGGGGCCACACTGTGGGCCACAAGTCTTACCCGGGGCCACACTGTGGGCCACAAGTCTTACCCGGGGCCACACTGTGGGCCACAAGTCTTACCCGGGGCCACACTGTGGGCCACAAGTCTTACCCGGGGCCACACTGTGGGCCACAAGTCTTACCCGGGGCCACACTGTGGGCCACAAGTCTTACCCGGGGCCACACTGTGGGCCACAAGTCTTACCCGGGGCCACACTGTGGGCCACAAGTCTTACCCGGGGCCACACTGTGGGCCACAAGTCTTACCCGGGGCCACACTGTGGGCCACAAGTCTTACCCGGGGCCACACTGTGGGCCACAAGTCTTACCCGGGGCCACACTGTGGGCCACAAGTCTTACCCGGGGCCACACTGTGGGCCACAAGTCTTACCCGGGGCCACACTGTGGGCCACAAGTCTTACCCGGGGCCACACTGTGGGCCACAAGTCTTACCCGGGGCCACACTGTGGGCCACAAGTCTTACCCGGGGCCACACTGTGGGCCACAAGTCTTACCCGGGGCCACACTGTGGGCCACAAGTCTTACCCGGGGCCACACTGTGGGCCACAAGTCTTACCCGGGGCCACACTGTGGGCCACAAGTCTTACCCGGGGCCACACTGTGGGCCACAAGTCTTACCCGGGGCCACACTGTGGGCCACAAGTCTTACCCGGGCCACAATGTGGGCCACAAGTCTTACCCGGGGCCACACTGTGGGCCACAAGTCTTACCCCGGGCCACACTGTGGGCCACAAGTCTTACCCGGGGCCACACTGTGGTCCACAAGTCTTACCCGGGGCCACACTGTGGTCCACAAATCTTACCCGGGGCCACACTGTGGTCCACAAGTCTTACCCGGGCCACACACCGGTGCCACAACACACCGGGGCCACACACACCGGGGCCACACACACCGGGGCCACAACACACCGGGCCACAACACACCGGTGCCACAACACACCGGGCCACAACACACCGGGGCCACAACACACCGGTGCCACAACACACCGGGGGCCACACACACCGGGGCCACACACACCGGGGCCACACACACCGGGGCCACACACACCAGGGCCACACACTGGGGGCCACACCCATGCTACACACCGGGGCCACACACTGTGGCCCCGGTGTGTGGCCCACAGTGTGGCCCCGGTGTGTGGCCCCCGGTGTGTGTGGCCCCCGGTGTGTGTGGCCCCCGGTGTGTGTGGCCCCCGGTGTGTGTGGCCCCGCACCGGGGGTCACACACCCGTGCTACACACTGGGGCCACACACCGGGGGCCACACAACCGTGCTACACACCGGGGCCACACACGGGGGGCCACACAACCCGTGCTACACATCGGGGCCACACACCGGGGGCCACACAACCCGTGCTACACACCGGGGGCCACACACCCGTGCTACACACCGGGGCCCACACACCCGTGCTACACACCGGGGCCCACACACCCGTGCTACACACCGGGGGCCACACACCGGGGGCCACACACCGGGGCCACACACCGGGAGCCACACACCGGGGGCACACACCGGGGCCACACACCGGGGGCCACACACCGGGGGCCACACACCGGGGGCCACACAACGAGGCCACACACCGGGGGCCACACAACGAGGCCACACACCGGGGGCCACACAACGAGGCCACACACCGGGGGCCACACAACGAGGCCACACACCGGGGGCCACACACCCGTGCTACACACCGGGGGCACACACCGGGGGCACACACCGGGGCCACACACCGGGGGCCACACACCCGTGCTACACACCGGGGGCACACACCGGGGCCACACACCGGGGCCACACTGGGCCACACACCGGGGCCACACTGTGGGCCACACACCCGTGCTACACACCGGGGCCACACACCGGGGGCCACACACCCGTGCTACACACCGGGGCCACACACCCGTGCTACACACCGGGGCCACACACCGGGGGCCACACACCCGTGCTACACACCGGGGCCACACTGTGGGCCACACGCCGGGGGCCACACCCCGGGGCCACACACCGGGGGCCACACACCGGGGGCCACACACCGAGGGCCACACTGTGGGCCACACACCGGGGCCACACACCGGGGCCACACTGTGGGCCACACACCGGGGCCACACACCGGGGCCACACTGTGGGCCACACACCGGGGCCACACACCGGGGCTACACACCGGGGCCACACACCGGGGGCCACACATCGGGGGACACACACCGGGGGCCACACACCCGTGCTACACACCGGGGCCACACTGTGGGCCACACACCGGGGGCACACACCGGGGCCACACTGTGGGCCACACACCGGGGCCACACACCGGGGGCACACACCGGGGCCACACACCGGGGGCACACACCGGGGCCACACACCGGGGCCACACACCGGGGCCACACTGTGGGCCACACACCGGGGCCACACACCGGGGCTACACACCGGGGCCACACACCGGGGGCCACACACCGGGGGACACACACCCGTGCTACACACCGGGGCCACACTGTGGGCCACACACCGGGGGCACACACCGGGGCCACACTGTGGGCCACACACCGGGGCCACACACCGGGGCCACACTGTGGGCCACACACCGGGGCCACACTGTGGGCCACACACCGGGGGCCACACACCCGTGCTACACACCGGGGCCACACACCGGGGGCCACACACCGGGGGACACACACCGGGGGCCGCACACCGGGGGCCACACACCGGGGCCACACACCGGGGGCCACACTGTGGGCCACACACCGGGGCCACACTGTGGGCCACACACCGGGGCCACACTGTGGGCCACACACCGGGGCCACACTGTGGGCCACACACCGGGGCCACACTGTGGGCCACACTGTGGGCCACACACCGGGGCCACACTGTGGGCCACACACCGGGGCCACACTGTGGGCCACACACCGGGGCCACACTGTGGGCCACACACCGGGGCCACACTGTGGGCCACACACCGGGGCCACACTGTGGGCCACACACCGGGGCCACACTGTGGGCCACACACCGGGGCCACACTGTGGGCCACACACCGGGGCCACACTGTGGGCCACACACCGGGGCCACACTGTGGGCCACACACCGGGGCCACACTGTGGGCCACACACCGGGGCCACACTGTGGGCCACACACCGGGGCCACACTGTGGGCCACACACCGGGGCCACACTGTGGGCCACACACCGGGGCCACACTGTGGGCCACACACCGGGGCCACACTGTGGGCCACACACCGGGGCCACACTGTGGGCCACACACCGGGGCCACACTGTGGGCCACACTGTGGGCCACACACCGGGGCCACACTGTGGGCCACACACCGGGGCCACACTGTGGGCCACACACCGGGGCCACACACCGGGGGCCACACACCCGTGCTACACACCGGGGCCACACACCGGGGGCCACACACCGGGGGACACACACACCGGGGGCCGCACACCGGGGGCCACACACCGGGGCCACACACCGGGGCCACACTGTGGGCCACACACCGGGGCCACACTGTGGGCCACACACCGGGGCCACACACCGGGGCCACACACCGGGGCCACACTGTGGGCCACACACCGGGGCCACACTGTGGGCCACACACCGGGGCCACACTGTGGGCCACACACCGGGGCCACACTGTGGGCCACACACCGGGGCCACACTGTGGGCCACACACCGGGGCCACACTGTGGGCCACACACCGGGGCCACACTGTGGGCCACACACCGGGGCCACACTGTGGGCCACACTGTGGGCCACACACCGGGGCCACACTGTGGGCCACACACCGGGGCCACACTGTGGGCCACACACCGGGGCCACACTGTGGGCCACACACCGGGGCCACACTGTGGGCCACACACCGGGGCCACACTGTGGGCCACACACCGGGGCCACACTGTGGGCCACACACCGGGGCCACACTGTGGGCCACACACCGGGGCCACACTGTGGGCCACACACCGGGGCCACACTGTGGGCCACACACCGGGGCCACACTGTGGGCCACACACCGGGGCCACACTGTGGGCCACACTGTGGGCCACACACCGGGGCCACACTGTGGGCCACACACCGGGGCCACACTGTGGGCCACACACCGGGGCCACACTGTGGGCCACACACCGGGGCCACACTGTGGGCCACACACCCACTTGGTTATGCCATATAAAGAGACCATAAAAGATAGTTTACAAGTAAATGTAATACTGAGGCCTTGCTGGGAGGGAGGAGGAGGAGGAAGAGAGAGAGGAGGAGAAGGGAGTGTGGAGTGTGTGTGTGTGTGTGTGTGTGTGTGTGTGTGTGTGTGTGTGTGTGTGTGTGTGTGTGTGTGTGTGTGTGTGTGTGTGTGTGTGTGTGTGGTGTGTGTGTGTGGTGTGTGTGTGTGGTGTGTGTGTGTGGTGTGTGGAGTGTAGTGTGTGTGGTGTGTGTGTGTGGTGTGTGTGTGTGGTGTGTGTGTGGAGTGTAGTGTGTGTGGAGTGTAGTGTGTGTGGAGTGTAGTGTGTGTGGAGTGTAGTGTGTGTGGAGTGTAGTGTGTGTGGTGTGTGTGTGTGTGGTGTGTGTGTGTGGTGTGTGTGTGTGTGTGTGTGGAGTCATTAGTGATCCATCATCGATCTGCCGCCATAATGAGGTTATTGACTCTCTCATTTAACCTCTCAATAACGTTTACAAAACCCAACTCGACTCCCCAGCAGGAAGAGTCAAACCAGAGGGGATAAGGCTCTGTGACTCGATAAAACCACACTCATTATTCCTCGAGTATGGAACACTTAGTCTGTCCGGTATCCTCTTAGCTATCAAGCAGAAAGAGGAACACTGTTTACTAACATCTACGAAGTAAGAATGGTTGAGAATATACCAAATGGCAGTTGGTAAAGAGCGGGGTGTGCTCTGAGAGCTCTGAGCTCCGGAGCTCTAAGATCAGAGCTCATTGGTCGAGAGCTTTTCTGAGCTTCGTTTCGCAGTCAGAAAAACCTGGGTTCGAATCCAAGCTGGAGCAACTTTTCCTTATGTTTACCTGATGGTAAATTGGTTTATGTAAGTTATAGGTCTTTATTTCCCTGATATTGACGTTTTCTATGCCTCAGCCTCGATAGGTTAGGAGGGTTGCTTGGGGTCGGACGTTTCTGTCTTGGCCAAACAGTCGTGTTTTTAACGGAGTGGCAAGTGGAGGGGCGGGGCCGTGAGCCTTGGTAGAACAGGAGGAGGAGGAAGTGGAGGTGCGGCCGCATGCGGCATGAGTGCGGTTGACGGAGACGCCCTTGCGGCCGGCCAGCCGCCGCCACAAGGCCGTCCACTGCGCCTGCGGCAGCCTCGTCATCGCTGACATAATCACCTTCACTGCGGACTATGGCGAGTTGTGGCTCACACTCCACGTTTTCTATGTGGAGGCTCAACCCTTCCTCCGAATAGACAGTACGTTTTAATACTAAATGTAATAAGTACATTCCTGACTGTTTGCATAGTACATATATACACTTAATTGTTACATTTACCTCCCCCATATATTCTCATTTTCTGTTTATAAACTCAAAATTTTTGGGTTGAAGTTTTCGTCTTCAATTATATACACAAGTTTTAAATAAAGAATTTATTTCAGTGTTTTTAAACAATAGAGATTTTATACAAAATTTTACACACACAAAAGACTAAGGAAGACAGAGGGGGCATATACTGAAAGTGACAAGGAAATCTGCGAGGCACTGAATGCCAGTTTCCATGGAGTGTTCACTACCGAGCCTGAGCAGCTCCCATTGTTGGAAGGGGTTACCCTAGATGAGAGACTATCAGATATAGAGGTGACAGCAGAGGAGGTAATGAAACAGTTGACAACATTGGATGCAACTAAAGCAGTTGGACCAGACAAAGTATCACCGTGGATACTAAAGGAAGCAGCGCAGGCCCTCAGCGTGCCTCTGGCAATTATCTTTAATGAGTCACTTATGTCGGGAGAATTGCACAGTTGCTGGAAGAAGGCAAATGTCGTACCGATTTTCAAGAAAGGTGATAGGGAGGAGGCACTTAACTATAGACCTGTATCACTGACAAGCATCCCCTGTAAAATACTGGAAAGAATAATTAGGCTACGACTGGTTGCACACCTGGAGAACATTAGGTTTGTGAACAAACATCAACATGGGTTCTGGAAAGGGAAATCGTGTCTAACTAACCTTTTGGACTTCTATGATAAAATAACGAGGATAAGACAGGACAGAGATGGTTAGGAAGACTGCATATTTCTAGACTGCCAAAAAGCCTTTGATACAGTACCGCACATGAGACTGCTGTTCAAGCTCGAGAGGCAGGCGGGGGTGGGGGGAAAGGTCCTAGCATGGATAAGGAACTACCTAACAGGAAGGAGCCAAAGAGTTACGGTAAGGGGGCGAGAAGTCGGATTGGCGAACAGTAACGAGTGGAGTACCACAAGGATCGGTGCTGGGACCAATTCTGTTTTTTGTATATGTTAACGACATGTTTACAGGCGTAGAGTCCTACATGTCGATGTTTGCGGATGACGCAAAGTTGATGAGAAGAGTTGTGACAGATGAGGATTGCAGGATCCTCTAAGAGGACCTGAACAGGTTGCAGAGAGGGTCAGAGAAATGGCTATTGGAGTTCAACACGAGCAAATGTAAAGTTATGGAAATGGGACTAGGAGATAGGAGACCAAAGGGACAGTACACAATGAAGGGGAACAGCCTACCTGTGACGACGCGCGAAAGAGACCTGGGTGTGGACGTAACACCTAATCTATCTCCTGAGGCACATATAAATAGGATAACGACAGCAGCGTACTCTACACTGGCAAAAGTTAGAACATCATTCAGAAACCTAAGTAAGGAGGCATTTAGGGCGCTTTACACTGCCTACGTCTTAGAGTATGCCGCCTCATCATGGAGTCCCCCATCTGAAGAAGCATATAATGAAACTGGAAAGGTTCAGAGGTTTGCAACGAGACTCGTCCCAGAGCTACGAAGGATGGGGTATGAGGAGCGCCTGAGGGAACTGTGCCTTACGACACTAGAAAGAAGAAGGGAGAGGGGGGACATGATAGGGACATATAAAATACCTAGGGGGATTCACAGAGTGGAAAGAGACGAAATGTTCACACGGAATAGTAACAGAACGAGGGGACATGGATGGAAGCTTGAAACTCAGATGAGTCACAGAGATGTTAGGAAGTTTTCTTTTAGCGTGAGAGTAGTGAGAAAATGGAATGCACTTCAGGAACAGGTTGTGGAAGCAAACTCTATTCATAATTTTAAAATTAGGTATGATAGGGAAATGGGGCAGGAGTCATTGCTGTAAACAACCGATGCTCGAAAGGCGGGATCCAAGAGTCAATGCTCGATCCTGCAGACACAAATAGGTGCGTACAAACACCCAGGAAGCAGCCCGTAACAGCTGTCAAACTCCCAGGTACCTATTTATTCCTAGGTAACAGTGGCATCAGGGTGCAAGAAACTGCCCATTTTTGTTTCCACCGGCGCCGGAAATCGAACCCAAGACCACAAGACTAAGTATCCAGCGTGCTGTCCACTCAGCCACCTGCACCCCACAAGCACCAGTATTTCTGTATAATCATCACTGTTTTTAAATCATCATAATGTTTTCAGTGGAAAACGCACTTTGCGTCACACCCTAGGGGGTCACACCCTAGGGGGTCACACCATGCCTCACACCCTAGTGGGTCACACCCTAGGGGGTCACACCATGCCTCACACCCTAGTGGGTCACACCCTAGGGAGTCACACCATGCCTCACACCCTAGGGAGTCACACCATGCCTCACACCCGAGGGGGTCACACCATGCCTCACACCCTAGGGGGTCACACCCTAGGGGGGTCACACCATGCCTCACACCCTAGGGGGGTCACACCACGCCTCACACCCTAGGGGGGTCACACCACGCCTCACACCCTAGGGAGTCACACCATGCCTCACACCCGAGGGGGTCACACCATGCCTCACACCCTAGGGGGTCACACCCTAGGGGGGTCACACCATGCCTCACACCCTAGGGGGGTCACACCACGCCTCACACCCTAGGGGGGTCACACCACGCCTCACACCCTAGGGGGTCACACCACGCCTCACACCCTAGGGGGTCACACCACGCCTCACACCCTAGGGGGTCACACCTTGCCTCACACCCTAGGGGGGTCACACCATGCCTCACACCCTAGGGGGGTCACACCATGCTTCACACCCTAGGGGGGTCACACCATGCCTCACACCCTAGGGGGTCACACCATGCCTCACACCCTAGGGGGGTCACACCATGCCTCACACCCTAGGGGGGTCACACCATGCCTCACACCCTAGGGGGGTCACACCATGCCTCACACCCTAGGGGGGTCACACCATGCCTCACACCCTAGGGGGGTCACACCATGCCTCACACCCTAGGGGGGTCACACCATGCCTCACACCCTAGGGGGGTCACACCATGCCTCACACCCTAGGGGGTCACACCATGCCTCACACCCTAGGGGGGTCACACCATGCCTCACACCCTAGGGGGGTCACACCATGCCTCACACCCTAGGGGGGTCACACCATGCCTCACACCCTAGGGGGGTCACACCATGCCTCACACCCTAGGGGGGTCACACCATGCCTCACACCCTAGGGGGCTCACACCATGCCTCACACCCTAGGGGGCTCACACCATGCCTCACACCCTAGGGGGGTCACACCATGCCTCACACCCTAGGGGGGTCACACCATGCCTCACACCCTAGGGGGGTCACACCATGCCTCACACCCTAGGGGGGTCACACCATGCCTCACACCCTAGGGGGGTCACACCATGCCTCACACCCTAGGGGGGTCACACCATGCCTCACACCCTAGGGGGGTCACACCATGCCTCACACCCTAGGGGGGTCACACCATGCCTCACACCCTAGGGGGTCACACCATGCCTCACACCCTAGGGGGGTCACACCATGCCTCACACCCTAGGGGGGTCACACCATGCCTCACACCCTAGGGGGGTCACACCATGCCTCACACCCTAGGGGGGTCACACCATGCCTCACACCCTAGGGGGGTCACACCATGCCTCACACCCTAGGGGGGTCACACCATGCCTCACACCCTAGGGGGTCACACCATGCCTCACACCCTAGGGGGTCACACCACGCCTCACACCCTAGGGGGTCACACCACGCCTCACACCCTAGGTGGTCACACCATGCCTCACACCCTAGGTGGTCACACCATGCCTCACACCCTAGGGGGTCACACCCTAGGGGGTCACACCATGCCTCACACCATAGGGGGCCACACCATGCCTCTCACCCTAGGGGGTAACACCCTAGGGGGTCACACCGTGCCTCACACCCTAGGGGGGTCACACCATGCCTCTCACCCTAGGGGGTAACACCCTAGGGGGCCACACCGTGCCTCACACCCTACGGGGGTCACACCCTGCCTCACGCCCTAGGGGGGTCACACCATGCCTCACACTCTAGGGGGGTCACACCATGCCTCACACTCTAGGGGGGTCACACCATGCCTCACACTCTAGGGGGGTCACACCATGCCTCACACTCTAGGGGGGTCACACCATGCCTCACACTCTAGGGGGGTCACACCATGCCTCACACTCTAGGGGGGTCACACCATGCCTCACACTCTAGGGGGTCACACCATGCCTCACACTCTAGGGGGGTCACACCATGCCTCACACTCTAGGGGGGTCACACCATGCCTCACACTCTAGGGGGGTCACACCATGCCTCACACTCTAGGGGGGTCACACCATGCCTCACACTCTAGGGGGGTCACACCATGCCTCACACTCTAGGGGGGTCACACCATGCCTCACACTCTAGGGGGGTCACACCATGCCTCACACTCTAGGGGGGTCACACCCTAGGTGGCCACACCGTGCCTCACACCCTAGGGGGGTCACACCATGCCTCACACCCTAGGGGGTCACACCATGCCTCACACCCTAGGGGGGTCACACCATGCCTCACACCCTAGGGGGGTCACACCATGCCTCACACCCTAGGGGGGTCACACCATGCCTCACACCCTAGGGGGTCACACCATGCCTCACACCCTAGGGGGTCACACCATGCCTCACACCCTAGGGGGGTCACACCATGCCTCACACCCTAGGGGGGGTCACATCATGCCTCACACCCTAGGGGGGTCACACCATGCCTCACACCCTAGGGGGTCACACCATGCCTCACACCCTAGGGGGTCACACCATGCCTCACACTCTAGGGGGTCACACCATGCCTCACATTCTAGGGGGTCATACCATGCCTCACACCCTAGGGGGGTCACACCATGCCTCACACCCTAGGGGTCACACCATGCCTCACACTCTAGGGGGTCACACCATGCCTCACATTCTAGGGGGGTCACACCATGCCTCACATTCTAGGGGGGTCACACCATGCCTCACACCCTAGGGGGCCACACCATGCCTCACACCCTAGGGGGTCACACCATGCCTCACACCCTAGGGGGTCACACCAAGCCTCACACCCTAGGGGGTCACACCAAGCCTCACACCCTAGGGGGTCACACCAAGCCTCTCACCCTAGGTCACACCAAGCCTCTCACCCTAGGTCACACCAAGCCTCACACCCTAGGGGGGTCACACCAAGCCTCACACCCTAGGGGGTCACACCAAGCCTCTCACCCTAGGTCACACCAAGCCTCACACCCTGCCTCACACCCTAGGGGGTCACACCAAGCCTCACACCCTAGGGGGGTCACACCACGCCTCACACCCTAGGGGGGTCACACCATGCCTCACACCCTAGGGGGGTCACACCATGCCTCACACCCTAGGGGGGTCACACCATGCCTCACACCCTAGGGGGGTCACACCATGCCTCACACCCTAGGGGGGTCACACCATGCCTCACACCCTAGGGGGGTCACACCATGCCTCACACCCTAGGGGGGTCACACCCTAGGGGGCCACACCATACCTCACACCCTATGGGGGTCACACCATGCCTCTCACCCTAGGGGGTCACACCATGCGTCACTCCCTACGGGGCCACACCATGCGTCACACCCTAGGGGGCCACACCATGCGTCACACCCTAGGGGGTCACACCATGCCTCACACCCTAGGGGGTCACACCATGCCTCACACCCTAGGGGGTCACACCATGCCTCACACCCTAGGGGGGTCACACCATGCCTCACACCCTAGGGGGGTCACACCATGCCTCACACCCTAGGGGGGTCACACCATGCCTCACACCCTAGGGGGGTCACACCATGCCTCACACCCTAGGGGGGTCACACCATGCCTCTCACCAATGGGGAGTTACACCATGCCTCACACCAATGGGGGGTCACACCATGCCTCTCACCAATGGGGGGTCACACCATGCCTCACACCCTAGGGGGTCACACCATGCCTCACACCAATGGGGGGTCACACCATGCCTCTCACCAATGGGGGTCACACCATGCCTCTCACCAATGGGGGGTCACACCATGCCTCACACCAATGGGGGGTCACACCATGCCTCTCACCAATGGGGGGTTACACCATGCCTCACACCAATGGGGGGTCACACCATGCCTCACACCAATGGGGGGTCACACCATGCCTCACACCCTAGGGGGTCACACCATGCCTCACACCCTAGGGGGTCACACCATGCCTCACACCCTAGGGGGTCACACCATGCCTCACACCCTAGGGGGGGTCACACCAAGCCTCACACCCTAGGGGGGTCACACCATGCCTCACACCCTAGGGGGTCACACCATGCCTCACACCCTAGGTGGTCACACCATGCCTCACACCCTAGGGGGTCACACCATGCCTCACACCCTAGGGGGTCACACCATGCCTCACACCATAGGGGGATCACACCATGCCTCACACCCTAGGGGGCCACACCATGCCTCACACCCTAGGGGGGCCACACCACGCGTCACACCCTAGGGGGGTCACACCACGCGTCACACCCTAGGGGGGTCACACCATGCCTAACACCCTAGGGGGTCACACCATGCCTCACACCCTAGGGGGGTCACACCATGCCTCACACCCTAGGGGGTCACACCCTGCCTCACACCCTAGGGGGTCACACCCTGCCTCACACCCTAGGGGGTCACACCCTAGGGGGCCACACCGTGCCTCACACCCTAGGGGGTCACACCGTGCCTCACACCCTAGGGGGTCACACCGTGCCTCACACCCTAGGGGGCCACACCCTGCCTCACACTCTAGGGGGGTCACACCCTGCCTCACACCCTAGGGGGGCCACACCACGCGTCACACCCTAGGGGGGTCACACCACGCGTCACACCCTAGGGGGTCACACCATGCCTCACACCCTAGGGGGTCACACCACGCCTCACACCCTAGGGGGTCACACCCTGCCTCACACTCTAGGGGGGTCACACCCTGCCTCACACCCTAGGGGGGCCACACCACGCGTCACACCCTAGGGGGGTCACACCACGCGTCACACCCTAGGGGGTCACACCATGCCTCACACCCTAGGGGGTCACACCACGCCTCACACCCTAGGGGGTCACACCCTAGGGGGCCACACCGTGCCTCACACCCTAGGGGGTCACACCGTGCCTCACACCCTAGGGGGTCACACCACGCCTCTCACCCTAGGGGGTCACACCCTAGGGGGCCACACCGTGCCTCACACCCTAGGGGGTCACACCCTGCCTCACACCCTAGGGGGTCACACCCTGCCTCACACCCTAGGGGGTCACACCCTGCCTCACACCCTAGGGGGTCACACCGTGCCTCACACCCTAGGGGGTCACACCACGCCTCTCACCCTAGGGGGTCACACCCTAGGGGGCCACACCGTGCCTCACACCCTAGGGGGTCACACCCTGCCTCACACCCTAGGGGGTCACACCCTGCCTCACACCCTAGGGGGTCACACCCTGCCTCACACCCTAGGGGGTCACACCCTGCCTCACACCCTAGGGGGTCACACCCTGCCTCACACCCTAGGGGGTCACACCCTGCCTCACACCCTAGAGGGGTCACACCCTGCCTCACACCCTAGAGGGGTTACACCCTGCCTCACACCCTAGGGGGGTCACACCCTGCCTCACACCCTAGGGGGGTCACACCCTGCCTCACACCCTAGGGGGGTCACACCCTGCCTCACACCCTAGGGGGGTCACACCCTGCCTCACACCCTAGGGGGCCACACCATGCCTCACACCCTAGGGGGCCACACCGTGCGTCACACCCTAGGGGGCCACACCGTGCCTCACACCCTAGGGGGCCACACCGTGCCTCACACCCTAGGGGGTCACACCGTGCCTCACACCCTAGGGGGCCACACCGTGCGTCACACCCTAGGGGGCCACACCATGCCTCACACCCTAGGGGTCATACCATGCCTCACACCCTAGGGGGCCACACCATGCCTCACACCCTAGGTCACACCATGCCTCACACCCTAGGGGGTCACACCGTGCCTCACACCCTAGGGGGTCACACCATGCCTCACACCCTAGGGGGTCACACCATGCCTCACACCCTAGGGGTCACACCATGCCTCACACCCTAGGGGGTCACACCATGCCTCACACCCTAGGGGGCCACACCGTGCCTCACCCTAGGGGTCATACCATGCCTCACACCCTAGGGGGGTCACACCGTGCCTCACACCCTAGGGGGCCACACCATGCCCCACCCTAGGGGGTCACACCATGCCTCACACCCTAGGGGGCCACACCATGCCTCACACCCTAGGGGGCCACACCATGCCTCACACCCTAGGGGGTCACACCACGCCTCACACCCTAGGGGGGTCACACCATGCCTCACACCCTAGGGGGTCACACCATGCCTCACACCCTAGGTGGTCACACCATGCCTCACACCCTAGGGGGTCACACCCTAGGGGGTCACACCATGCCTCACACCATAGGGGGATCACACCATGCCTCACACCCTAGGGGGCCACACCATGCCTCACACCCTAGGGGGGCCACACCACGCGTCACACCTTAGGGGGGTCACACCACGCGTCACACCCTAGGGGGGTCACACCATGCCTAACACCCTAGGGGGTCACACCATGCCTCACACCCTAGGGGGGTCACACCATGCCTCACACCCTAGGGGGTCACACCCTGCCTCACACCCTAGGGGGTCACACCCTAGGGGGCCACACCGTGCCTCACACCCTAGGGGGTCACACCGTGCCTCACACCCTAGGGGGTCACACCGTGCCTCACACCCTAGGGGGCCACACCCTGCCTCACACCCTAGGGGGTCACACCCTGCCTCACACTCTAGGGGGGTCACACCCTGCCTCACACCCTAGGGGGGCCACACCACGCGTCACACCCTAGGGGGGTCACACCACGCGTCACACCCTAGGGGGTCACACCACGCCTCACACCCTAAGGGGTCACACCACGCCTCACACCCTAGGGGGCCACACCACGCGTCACACCCTAGGGGGGTCACACCACGCGTCACACCCTAGGGGGTCACACCATGCCTCACACCCTAGGGGGTCACACCACGCCTCACACCCTAGGGGGTCACACCCTAGGGGGCCACACCGTGCCTCACACCCTAGGGGGTCACACCGTGCCTCACACCCTAGGGGGTCACACCACGCCTCTCACCCTAGGGGGTCACACCCTAGGGGGCCACACCGTGCCTCACACCCTAGGGGGTCACACCCTGCCTCACACCCTAGGGGGTCACACCCTGCCTCACACCCTAGGGGGTCACACCCTGCCTCACACCCTAGGGGGTCACACCCTGCCTCACACCCTAGGGGGGTCACACCCTGCCTCACACCCTAGGGGGGTCACACCCTGCCTCACACCCTAGAGGGGTCACACCCTGCCTCACACCCTAGGGGGGTCACACCCTGCCTCACACCCTAGGGGGGTCACACCCTGCCTCACACCCTAGGGGGGTCACACCCTGCCTCACACCCTAGGGGGGTCACACCCTGCCTCACACCCTAGGGGGGTCACACCCTCCCTCACACCCTAGGGGGCCACACCGTGCCTCACACCCTAGGGGGCCACACCGTGCGTCACACCCTAGGGGGCCACACCGTGCCTCACACCCTAGGGGGCCACACCGTGCCTCACACCCTAGGGGGTCACACCGTGCCTCACACCCTAGGGGGTCACACCGTGCCTCACACCCTAGGGGCCACACCGTGCGTCACACCCTAGGGGGCCACACCATGCCTCACACCCTAGGGGTCATACCATGCCTCACACCCTAGGGGGCCACACCATGCCTCACACCCTAGGTCACACCATGCCTCACACCCTAGGGGGTCACACCGTGCCTCACACCCTAGGGGGTCACACCATGCCTCACACCCTAGGGGGTCACACCATGCCTCACACCCTAGGGGGTCACACCATGCCTCACACCCTAGGGGGTCACACCATGCCTCACACCCTAGGGGGCCACACCGTGCCTCACCCTAGGGGTCATACCATGCCTCACACCCTAGGGGGGTCACACCGTGCCTCACACCCTAGGGGGCCACACCATGCCCCACCCTAGGGGGTCACACCATGCCTCACACCCTAGGGGGCCACACCATGCCTCACACCCTAGGGGGTCACACCATGCCTCACACCCTAGGGGGCCACACCATGCCTCACACCCTAGGGGGCCACACCATGCCTCACACCCTAGGGGGTCACACCATGCCTCACACCCTAGGTGGTCACACCATGAATCACACCCTAGGTGGTCACACCATGCCTCACACCCTAGGTGGTCACACCATGCCTCACACCCTAGGTGGTCACACCATGCCTCACACCCTAGGTGGTCACACCATGCCTCACACCCTAGGTGGTCACACCATGCCTCACACCCTAGGTGGTCACACCATGCCTCACACCCTAGGGGGTCACACCATGCCTCACACCCTAGATGGTCACACCATGCCTCACACCCTAGGGGGTCACACCATGCCTCACACCCTAGGGGGTCACACCATGCCTCACACCCTAGGGGGTCACACCATGCCTCACACCCTAGGGGGTCACACCATGCCTCACACCCTAGGGGGTCACACCATGCCTCACACCCTAGGGGGTCCCACCATGCCTCACACCCTAGGGGGCCACACCATGCCTCACACCCTAGGGGGCCACACCATGCCTCACACCCTAGGGGGCCACACCATGCCTCACACCCTAGGGGGTCACACCACGCCTCACACCCTAGGGGGTCACACCATGCCTCACACCCTAGGGGGCCACACCATGCCTCACACCCTAGGGGGTCACACCACACCTCACACCCTAGGGGGTCACACCCTGCGTCACACCCTAGGGGGGCGTGTTCTGACCAGCCACATCACCCTCAGGGTCCTACATCCACCGCTTCATCCTACCATTACGCCAGAATATTACATAGAACTTATTTTTAAATAAAATTAAAGTCATTAAAAAAACGAGAGAGATGGAAGGGGAAACTGAGGTGTTTGCGTGAACAGGTCTGTCATGACTCAATGTCAGCAGACCTGCTGCTTTCCCAAGCGTCAGCGAAGCCTCTGCTGGTGTGTGGGGGGGGAGGGGGTGTTTCCTGTGTCTGCGGCCAGTTGGATCTAGCTCATGGGCCCTGGCTCGAAGCTGTGGTGGCTTTCTGTGCCTCAAAATGTGTGTTTACAGGTGATTATCTTTTGCATTTGGTTTGTTATTTCCTCGTAGCCTGGTGTTGCTGGGTCACTGTAGCCTAGTGCTGCTGGGTCACTGTAGCCTAGTGCTGCTGGGTCACTGTAGCCTGGTGCTGCTGGGTCACTGTAGCCTGGTGTTGCTGGGTCACTGTAGCCTGGTGTTGCTGGGTCACTGTAGCCTGGTGTTGCTGGGTCACTGTAGCCTGGTGTTGCTGGGTCACTCTAGCCTGGTGTTGCTGGGTCACTCTAGCCTGGTGTTGCTGGGTCACTCTAGCCTGGTGTTGCTGGGTCACTCTAGCCTGGTGTTGCTGGGTCACTCTAGCCTGGTGTTGCTGGGTCACTCTAGCCTGGTGTTGCTGGGTCACTCTAGCCTGGTGTTGCTGGGTCACTGTAGCCTGGTGTTGCTGGGTCACTGTAGCCTGGTGTTGCTGGGTCACTGTAGCCTAGTGTTGCTGGGTCACTGTAGCCTAGTGTTGCTGGGTCACTGTAGCCTGGTGCTGCTGGGTCACTGTAGCCTGTTGCTGCTGGGTCACTGTAGCCTGGTGCTGCTGGGTCACTGTAGCCTGGTGCTGCTGGGTCACTGTAGCCTGGTGCTGCTGGGTCACTGTAGCCTGGTGCTGCTGGGTCACTGTAGCCTGGTGCTGCTGGGTCACTGTAGCCTGTTGCTGCTGGGTCACTGTAGCCTGTTGCTGCTGGGTCACTGTAGCCTGTTGCTGCTGGGTCACTGTAGCCTGTTGCTGCTGGGTCACTGTAGCCTGTTGCTGCTGGGTCACTGTAGCCTGTTGCTGCTGGGTCACTGTAGCCTGTTGCTGCTGGGTCACTGTAGCCTGTTGCTGCTGGGTCACTGTAGCCTGTTGCTGCTGGGTCACTGTAGCCTGTTGCTGCTGGGTCACTGTAGCCTGTTGCTGCTGGGTCACTGTAGCCTGTTGCTGCTGGGTCACTGTAGCCTGTTGCTGCTGGGTCACTGTAGCCTGTTGCTGCTGGGTCACTGTAGCCTGTTGCTGCTGGGTCACTGTAGCCTGTTGCTGCTGGGTCACTGTAGCCTGTTGCTGCTGGGTCACTGTAGCCTGTTGCTGCTGGGTCACTGTAGCCTGTTGCTGCTGGGTCACTGTAGCCTGTTGCTGCTGGGTCACTGTAGCCTGTTGCTGCTGGGTCACTGTAGCCTGTTGCTGCTGGGTCACTGTAGCCTGTTGCTGCTGGGTCACTGTAGCCTGTTGCTGCTGGGTCACTGTAGCCTGTTGCTGCTGGGTCACTGTAGCCTGTTGCTGCTGGGTCACTGTAGCCTGTTGCTGCTGGGTCACTGTAGCCTGTTGCTGCTGGGTCACTGTAGCCTGTTGCTGCTGGGTCACTGTAGCCTGTTGCTGCTGGGTCACTGTAGCCTGTTGCTGCTGGGTCACTGTAGCCTGTTGCTGCTGGGTCACTGTAGCCTGTTGCTGCTGGGTCACTGTAGCCTGTTGCTGCTGGGTCACTGTAGCCTGTTGCTGCTGGGTCACTGTAGCCTGTTGCTGCTGGGTCACTGTAGCCTGTTGCTGCTGGGTCACTGTAGCCTGTTGCTGCTGGGTCACTGTAGCCTGTTGCTGCTGGGTCACTGTAGCCTGTTGCTGCTGGGTCACTGTAGCCTGTTGCTGCTGGGTCACTGTAGCCTGTTGCTGCTGGGTCACTGTAGCCTGTTGCTGCTGGGTCACTGTAGCCTGTTGCTGCTGGGTCACTGTAGCCTGTTGCTGCTGGGTCACTGTAGCCTGTTGCTGCTGGGTCACTGTAGCCTGTTGCTGCTGGGTCACTGTAGCCTGTTGCTGCTGGGTCACTGTAGCCTGTTGCTGCTGGGTCACTGTAGCCTGTTGCTGCTGGGTCACTGTAGCCTGTTGCTGCTGGGTCACTGTAGCCTGTTGCTGCTGGGTCACTGTAGCCTGTTGCTGCTGGGTCACTGTAGCCTGTTGCTGCTGGGTCACTGTAGCCTGTTGCTGCTGGGTCACTGTAGCCTGTTGCTGCTGGGTCACTGTAGCCTGTTGCTGCTGGGTCACTGTAGCCTGTTGCTGCTGGGTCACTGTAGCCTGTTGCTGCTGGGTCACTGTAGCCTGTTGCTGCTGGGTCACTGTAGCCTGTTGCTGCTGGGTCACTGTAGCCTGTTGCTGCTGGGTCACTGTAGCCTGTTGCTGCTGGGTCACTGTAGCCTGTTGCTGCTGGGTCACTGTAGCCTGTTGCTGCTGGGTCACTGTAGCCTGTTGCTGCTGGGTCACTGTAGCCTGTTGCTGCTGGGTCACTGTAGCCTGTTGCTGCTGGGTCACTGTAGCCTGTTGCTGCTGGGTCACTGTAGCCTGTTGCTGCTGGGTCACTGTAGCCTGTTGCTGCTGGGTCACTGTAGCCTGTTGCTGCTGGGTCACTGTAGCCTGTTGCTGCTGGGTCACTGTAGCCTGTTGCTGCTGGGTCACTGTAGCCTGTTGCTGCTGGGTCACTGTAGCCTGGTGTTGCTGGGTCACTGTAGCCTGGGGCTGCTGGGTCACTGTGACCTAAGAACTGTTAGGTGTTTACAAGGATGGATTCCATTCGTGTAATTTTTTTTTTTTTGAGATATATACAAGAGTTGTTACATTCTTGTACAGCCACTAGTACGCGTAGCGTTTCGGGCAAGTCCTTAATCCTATGGTCCCTGGAATACGATCCCCGCCGCGAAGAATCGTTTTTTTCATCCAAGTACACATTTTACTGTTGCGTTAAACAGAGGCTACAGTTAAGGAATTGCGCCCAGTAAATCCTCCCCGGCCAGGATACGAACCCATGACATAGCGCTCGCGGAACGCCAGGCGAGTGTCTTACCACTACACCACGGAGACTGCCTCAGGAGTCGGGTTCACGTTACAATTAAAACTTTGAGGACTTTCAAGCTTTTGTTTTCTGAGATTTGGGGTTAAATAATGAGTGCTGCATACTCTAGTATTGGTCTCACGTACGTGTACATTGTCCAGAATATCCTTACTTATCACCTCGTGGTAAGGTCTGGTGTTAGGTCTGTTTGAAGTAGGTGGTTCCCCTACACTGTCCTGCTGGTCTCGTGTACATCACATTACACTTAGTGGTATTAAAGTCTAGTTACCATTTACTCGACTGTGTAGCCTGTTTTAGGTGGTCGTGGAGTATCTGACATGTTTCTTCTGTCCAGACAATATGTCAATATGCTCAGATGACGAGCACTATGCGTCAAACACAACGGGGCCTGACGGCTGAGTGAACAGCGCTCGGGGTTCGTAGTCCTAAGGGGTTCCGGGTTCGATCCCCGGTGGAGGGGGAATCAAATAGGCAGTCTCTTTCACCCCTGATGCTCCTGTTCACCTTGCAGTAAGTAGGTGCCTGGGAGTTAAGACAGCTGCTACGGGCTGCTTCCTGGGGGTGTGTAACAAAAAAGGAGGCCTGGTCGAGGACCGGGCCGCGGGGACGGTAAACCCCGAAATCATCTGAAGATAACCTCAAGATAACCAGACATCCTTCAACACATAGGTACAACGTAGTCCATCTGGCGTTGTTGCAACGTCGTAATAACACCGTTGCAACGTCTTAACGTTCTTGCAACGTCTTAGTAACGCCATTGCAACGTCTTAACGTTCTTGCAACGTCTTAGTAACGCCATTGCAACGTCTTAGTAACGCCATTGCAACGTCTTAGTAACACCATTGCAACGTCTTAACGTTCTTGCAACGTCTTAACGTTGTTGCAACGTCTTAGTAACGCCGTTGCAACGTCTACGTCATACTGGGTTGAGAAAGGTCGTTGCTGCGCATGGTGTGACTGTCTCCATGATGGTCCATGAGAGAGACAGACAGACAGAGAGAGAGACAGAGAGAGAGACAGAGAGAGACAGAGAGAGAGAGAGACAGAGAGAGAGAGAGACAGAGAGAGAGAGAGAGAGAGAGAGAGAGAGAGAGAGAGAGAGAGAGAGAGAGAGAGAGAGAGAGAGAGAGAGAGACAGAGACAGAGAGAGAGAGACAGAGAGAGAGAGACAGAGAGAGAGAGACAGAGACAGAGAGAGAGAGACAGAGAGAGAGAGACAGAGACAGAGAGAGACAGAGACATACTGACAGAGAGAGGGAAAATAATAAATAAACCATCACAGTACAGAAATAATCTTTGCTTGCTCAAAAGCATTTCCTAAAAATTCGCTCCAGTAAATATTCTAATCTCCTTCAGCCATCCCAGCATCTTTCATCCTGATTGACACGGGGCCGCCAGGCTCTTGAAGGTCACCTCAACTGACCTGTCAGACAGACAGACAGACAGAGACAGTGCATATTTTGGGATTGTCAGAAAGCCTTTGATACAGTGTCACACAAGAGGCTAGTGAAAAAGTTGGAGATGCAGGCTGGAGTGAAAGGGAAGGTACTCCATTGGATACAGGAGTACCTAAGCAACAGGAGACAACGAGTCAGTGTGAGGGGTGAGGTCTCAGATTGGCGAGACGTTACGAGTGGAGTCCCGCAGGGGTCAGTCCTTGGACCTATACTGTTTCTGATATATGTAAATGATCTCCCAGAGGGTATAGAATCGTTTCTCTCAATGTTTGCTGATGATGCAAAAATTATGAGGAGGATTGAAACAGAGGATGATAGGAGGCGGCTACAGGACGACCTAGACAGACCGAATGAATGGTCCAACAAATGGCTGTTCAAGTTTAACCCGAGTAAATGCAAAGTAATGAAACTAGGCGGTGGAAACAGGAGGCCAGACACAGGATAAAGAATACGAGATGAAGTTCTTAATGAAACGGACAGAGAGAAAGATCTAGGAGTTGATATCACACCAAATCTGTCTCCTGAAGCCCACATAAAAAGAATAACGTCTGCGGCATATGCGAGGCTGGCTAACATCAGAACAGCGTTCAGGAACCTGTGTAAGGAATCATTCAGAATCTTGTACACCACATATGTAAGACCAATCCTGGAGTATGCGGCCCCAGCATGGAGCCCGTACCTTGTCAAGCACAAGACGAAGCTGGAAAAAGTCCAAAGGTATGCCACTAGACTGGGACTAAGAGGCATGAGTTACGAGGAAAGGCTGCATGAAATGCTACCACTCACAGGATGAGTAAAGGGTGCACAATAAATTACCACTCACAGGATGAGTATGGGGTGCACAATAAGCTACCGCTCACAGGATGAGTATGGGGTGCACAATAAACTACCGCTCACAGGATGAGTATGGGGTGCATAATAAACTACCGCTCACAGGATGAGTATGGGGTGCACAATAAACTACCGCTCACAGGTTGAGTATGGGGTGCACAATAAACTACCGCTCACAGGATGAGTATGGGGTGCACAATAAACTACCACTGCTGGTGTCAAAATGTAAACATAACGCCGCCATCTTGCCTCAGGTATACCAACCGCTGACAATGTAAACATAACGCCGCCATCTTGCCTCAGGTATACCAACCGCTGACAATGTAAACATAACGCCGCCATCTTGCCTCAGGTATACCAACCGCTGACAATGTAAACATAACGCCGCCATCTTGCCTCAGGAATACCAACCGCTGACAATGTAAACATGACGCCGCCATCTTGCCTCAGGAATACCAACCGCTGACAATGTAAACATAACGCCGCCATCTTGCCTCAGGTATACCAACCGCCGACAACGTAAACATAACGCCGCCATCTTGCCTCAGGTATACCAACCGCTGACAATATAAACATAACGCCGCCATCTTGCCTCAGGCATACCAACCGCTGACAACACACCAACTTTAAGAGAAATCTACTTAGATATTCTCAATCTGGAAACATCTTGGGTGAAGTGGATTTTTGAGACGAGGCGGCGCTCAAGCGGACGTTTATGTGCTGATGTCCACAGCGACCCGCCCAATCACCACCGCCCACAGCCGCCCACTCAGACCACAACAGCCCTTTCAGGCTTTGAAATACAGAAAATACAAAAATAAATACAATATGCTACAGCTTGTTTTATCAGCATGTGTGGGCGGGAGCGTGGCGGGCGTGGGCGGGCGTGGGCGGGAGTTTAACTGCATCTCTCCTCAAGAGACTTTAAGAATCACACTAACTCCTTGACTCTGGACGCCATCTTGGGCCTCCCACCTTCCCCACAGTCTTACCTCCAGAAACATTCTCAAGAAAAATGGTGGCGAAAAATGCAATTATTATTAAATTAACCAAAAAAAGTCAATATTAACACCATGTTCGGCAATAAAATTTAACGAGGCACAATTTTGCAACACTATGGGGACTTTCGAAGCGAGTCGGGTCTAAAACCTGAGAAAAGTACGTAGTCCTCGACGTCATCATTGCTCTGTATACAAACCTAACCTGACCATCAGAGGCCCGAGACTATTATTTATATTTATTTATATATATATATATATATATATATATATATTTATATATATATATATATATATATATATATATATATATATATATATATATATATATGTGTACGAGGTGTGACGTCATAATGTTCATGCCGGTACAGGTTTTAGATCCTACTCGACAACACGATATTCTGGTGCCTCTTGAAGGGAATCGAACCCATTCCTCTCCCCCGCGCCTTCTGTGAGGACACCAAGCCCTCCGGCGCCAAGCTCCTTAAACCTCTCGCTGGGGTAAGTGTGTCATTGAGCCCGGAGATGTGTGAGAGGGAGAGGGGAGGAAGAGAGAGGGAGGGGAAGAGAGAGAGAGGGAGGGGAAGAGAGAGAGAGAGAGAGAGAGAGAGAGAGAGAGAGAGAGAGAGAGAGGGGAAGAGAGAGAGAGAGAGAGAGAGGGAGGGGAAGAGAGAGAGAGAGAGGGAGGGGGAGAGAGAGAGAGAGGGAGGGGAAGAGAGAGAGAGAGAGAGAGAGAGAGGGAGGGGGAGAGAGAGAGAGAGAGAGAGAGGGAGGGGAAGAGAGAGAGAGAGAGAGAGGGAGGGGAAGAGAGAGAGAGAGAGAGGGAGGGGAAGAGAGAGAGAGAGAGGGAGGGGAAGAGAGAGAGAGAGAGAGAGGGAGGGGAAGAGAGAGAGAGAGGGAGGGGAAGAGAGAGAGAGAGAGGGAGGGGAAGAGAGAGAGAGAGAGGGAGGGGAAGAGAGAGAGAGAGAGAGAGAGAGAGAGAGGGAGGGGAAGAGAGAGAGAGAGAGAGAGAGAGAGAGAGAGAGAGAGAGAGAGAGAGAGAGAGAGAGAGAGAGAGAGAGAGAGAGAGGGGAAGAGAGAGAGAGAGAGAGGGAGGGGAGGGGAAGAGAGAGAGAGAGAGAGGGAGGGGAAGAGAGAGAGAGAGAGAGAGAGGGAGGGGAAGAGAGAGAGAGGGAGGGGAAGAGAGAGAGAGAGAGAGAGAGAGGGAGGGGAAGAGAGAGAGAGAGAGGGAGGGGAAGAGAGAGAGAGAGAGAGAGAGAGAGAGATGGGGGGGAAGAGAGAGAGAGAGAGAGGGAGGGGAAGAGAGAGAGAGAGATGGGGGGGGGAAGAGAGAGAGAGAGAGAGAGAGAGAGAGAGAGAGAGAGAGAGAGAGAGAGAGAGAGAGAGATGGGGGGGGGGAAGAGAGAGAGAGAGAGATGGGGGGGGGAAGAGAGAGAGAGAGAGAGAGAGAGAGAGATGGGGGGGGAAGAGAGAGAGAGATGGGGGGGGAAGAAAGAGAAAGAGAGAGAGAGAGAGAGAGAGAGAGAGAGAGAGAGAGAGAGGGGGGGGGGGAAGAGAGAGAGAGGGGGGGAAGAGAGAGAGAGGGGGGGGGGGAAGAGAGAGAGAGGGGGGGGGGAAGAGAGAGAGAGGGGGGGGAAGAGAGAGAGAGAGGGGGGGGGAAGAGAGAGAGAGAGAGAGAGAGAGAGAGAGAGAGAGAGAGAGAGAGAGAGAGAGAGAGAGAGAGAGAGAGAGAGAGACACAGACAGACAGAGAGAGGTGTTTATCCTCACCACACACTGTAGCAGCCGACGCCTCACTGGGCATGTGGGGCACCACAGCGGGCACCTTCTGGGCAGCCTTGTCAGGTGTGTGTTGACATCCGGACTTATAAGTCCAAATCTTATAAGAGGCTTATACAAGCCTCTAAAGGGTTATTAAGACCATCAAAACCTCTGAAGGGTGTTATTAAGGCCTACTAACCGTTGAGGACGGTGGGGAAGGTCATTAAGGCCGCCACAGTAGTTTACTAACAACCTAACAAGTATACCATAGTCCAGGACTAAGGTAAACTGTGTACACTGGCAGAGAAGCTGGGGGGGGGGGGCAGCGGTGTACATCCTATCATTAGGTCGGGTCATTAGGCTATGTTACTGAGCAATTTAAGAGGCGCTCTATTTTACATTTATGTTTGAATTACGCAAAATCATTTCCGTATGTCGACCTGTTTATGGTCGAGGAATGTTGGACTACCACTAAAATAAAAAATAAAAATACTATTCTATAATTAAATTTCACGTGAATTATCTATTTTTTTTACAATTGTTAAATTAAGTATCTATATACCCTTTTAAATACATAATATATAAAAATATATATATATATATATATATATATATATATATATATATATATATATATATATATATATATATATATATATATTATATACAAGTTGATTAACAGTTGAGAGGCGGGACCAGAGAGCCAGAGCTCGACCCCCGCAAGCACAACTAGGTGAAAACAAGCACATGTCCCGTGTGAGGGGGGCGGGGGGGCGGGGGGGGGGGGGGTCAAGGGACGAAACCCAGAAAAAAAAACGAAAATAAAAGTCGCCGCCAGATGTTTTCATCAGAAGTTTCAAAGTGTTGGATTACTTTCAAAAGTTATGTTTTATGTTCCAACTAAATTTCCACCAATATTCTTCAATCAAAACTTTTGTAATTGTCGTCTTTAAGGCTCAAACGTTATAGTTTAATAGAAAATCAAAAACTACAATTTTTATTAGTGTATATACACTAATACTTGCTTGAAACACACACACGCATATATATATATATATATATATATATATATATATATATATATATATATATATATATATATATATATATATATAATTAATTCTAACACGAATTTTCTCAATATTTGTTGTTTCTTTTTACTCTCGATGGTAATTGAAAAATCAATTCTCCAAAATTCATTTTTATTTCTAGTCTGACGCGACACTTGAACGCGTTTCGTAATAACTTGTTACATTTTCAAAGACTTTAGTTTACATTTAGACTTTAGTTTATATATATATATATATATATATATATATATATATATATATATATATATATATATATATATATACTTTGATACAGATCACCAAAGAAAGTAATTTGAATATTAGCAGTGGTCTATATAACTTAGATCCATTTCTAATAGATCAGCTAAAGGGCGATTTAAGTAGAATCATTGAAAAACATTTGTCTCACTAATTTATTGTATATATTTACTTCTTTAAGTTATAATTACCTATATATTATGCTTGTATGTCTGCTGTATCAGATGGGCCATTGTGCTACATCGGATGTGCCAATTGGGTGCATCTGATGGGCCAATGGGCCTTCTGCGTTGTCCAAGTATTGTACCTCACCTTACTTCACCACTCCTTCCTGCCTATTTATACCCATCACTCGATCTGTAAAATGACCTTCTGAAGATGTATTTAATATACGAAAGTACTTAAGGAAATTTCCTGTTTCATTTTTCCTCCGTGGTCTGACATTGTCACATTCTTAATCACGTGTTTATTTTCGTGATATACACACATATATATATATATATATATATATATATATATATATATATATATATATATATATATATATATATATATATATATATATATGTCGTACCTAGTAGCCAGAACGCACTTCTCAGCCTACTATGCATGGCCCGATTTGCCTAATAAGCCAAGTTTTACTGAATTAATATATTTTCTCTATTTTTTTTCTTATGTAATGATAAAGCTACCCATTTCATTATGTATGAGGTCAATTTTTTTTATTGGAGTTAAAATTAACGTAGATATATGACCAAACCTAACCAACCCTACCTAACCTATCTTTATAGGTTAGGTTAGGTAGCCGAAAACGTTAGGTTAGGTTAGGTAGGTTAGGTAGTCGAAAAAACATTAATTCATAAAAACTAGGCTTATTAGGCAAATCGGGCATTGCATAGTAGGCTGAGAAGTGCGTTCTGGCTACTAGGTACGACATATATATATATATATATATATATATATATATATATATATATATATATATATATATATATATATATATATATACACACTGTATATATATATATATTTACCATCCATTAATCCCCCCTCACTGGGAGCTCCCACCAACACCCTCTACTGTTTAATAGAGCAGTAACGACCACTCCCTCAGTGCTGTGGAGTGTAGAAAATGGGGCTAGAAACCTTAAGCCAAGTTACCCCTTGTGGTCTAAAACATTAACCCTCATGTTCAGCAATGCTCCAAGGATTTACAACAAAGGTATTAATAAATTTATACGCAAACACATTATTATTTTTCTCACATTGTCAACTTTACGGCAATCATATATTTTAAATTTATACAAATAATGAACAAAAGTAATATAGCGAATTTTAATTTTTAACACAGTTGATCAATATATTTATACAAATAATTATCGAAAACTATGACTTTTTATTATTTCTATAGCTTATATATATATTGCTAATTATTTAATTGAATTTTACAAAAATATATTTATAAACAAAGGTTAACAGTACTTTTTATTTATTGGTATTAAAGAATAGGATTTCTTTTACAATATATATATATATAGGGAAAGCTTAAAAATTTAAATTTTCTTGTACCAATGTCGAATTACTCAAGGAGTGGAATGTAATTGTTTCTCCTCCACAATGTCAACATCTGCAACAGTTTGTGCTTACTGCAACCTGTTATCTCCAGCCATCCTATTACTGTTTATATATATATATATATATATATATATATATATATATATATATATATATATATATATATATATATATATATATATATGTCGTACCTAGTAGCCAGAACTCACTTCTCAGCCTACTATTCAAGGCCCGATTTGCCTAATAAGCCAAGTTTTCCTGAATTAATATATTTACTATAATGTTTTTCTTATGAAATGATAAAACAACCCTTTTCTCTATGTATGAGGTCAATTTTTTTTATTGGAGTTAAAATTAACGTAGATATATGACCAAACCTAACCAACCCTACCTAACCTAACCTAACCTATATTTATAGGTAAGGTTAGGTTAGGTAGCCAAAAAAAGCTAGGTTAGGTTAGGTAGACGAAAAAACATTAATTCATGAAAACTTGGCTTATTAGGCAAATCGGGCCTTGAATAGTAGGCTGAGAAGTGCGTTCTGGCTATTAGGTACGACATATATATATATATATATATATATATATATATATATATATATATATATATATATATATATATTGTATTTAAAGGTTACAAAACATACAAGACAAATGCCTAAAGGTTATGGATCTCTTGAAGCTCCTCCGCTTCTGGACAGGAACCGAGGACGCAGCAAGCATTTCCCCTCCGAGGGGCCTCGTAGCCTGGTGGATAGCGCGCAGGACTCGTAATTCTGTGGCGCGGGTTCGATTAAACAAATGGGCAAAGTTTCTTTCACCCTGAATGCCCGTTACCTAGCAGTAAATAGGTACCTGGGAGTTAGTCAGCTGTCACGGGCTGCTTCCTGGGGGGTGGAGGCCTGGTCGAGGACCCAGCCGCGGGGACACTAAAGCCCCGAAATCATCTCAAGATAACCTCTGGATCGCCACACTGAGGCGCTGAAACAAATAATTGGAAGCCCTTGGATCTCTGGTGACGTCAATGAGCTTGGAACCCAATTCCTTGAGAAATCCCAAGGCACTCTTGCCCCAGGGGCCATGCGTCTCAGACGCTATGGGAACAAAGAGGTATTGACCTTCCAGTCGCCTGTACTTGAGTGATTTAGCTGTTTCCCTGTGGTTGGCCGCCCCACGTGCTTGATCAGCTCCGAAGTGTACATAGGTGTCAGCCAGTGTGGATACACATGTGTAGTCCCACACCAACTGTCTACCCTCCTTCCATGAGTATATGGTGATGCCATCAGGGCGAAGTGCGGGGAAATCCGGGTTTTGGACCCCTAGGATGCGAGGTTCTCTCTCCGCTGGGCACCCAGCTGAGACGAGGCTTCTCTTGATGATGTCATTGACCTCGTTGTGTCTTGCATGCCAGCCCTTTGTGCTTCCGCAATACAACCCATGCAGTCCGTATTGGTCTGCTTCCACCCTGTTGCAAATACACTTGTATTCAGTGTGAATTGGGGCACCAAGGCGGAGGGCCACTGCTACACGAAGAGATTCTGGATCTAGGCGCGTGCCCATTGCTGACATGGGTACTGCCTGGAGGAAGTCTCCTGCATGGGGGGCACGCACTGCTCCGAGGCGGGCTTTCTCCTTGTCTGATGTTGCGACGCTGAGCATGGCATCAGCTACTTTTTCCACTAGAGGGTGGTCCCAGCCGGACTGTTTGTGTTGTTTTGTTGGCTCTATAATGGTTGCTGGGGCTGCAAGAACATCCCACTGATTTGAACATTCAGTGAAAGCAGGATCGTGTATTCCTGCTGAATATCTCAGGGTTGCAGGTAAAATATCTCTGACGAGGTCGTGCGATGCATGGGAGGAAAGGAAGGCTGGTAGAGCAATTTAGGAGGCTGTGCGGACACCAAGGCCGCCGAGTCTTACAGGAAGGGTTGCTTGCTCCCACTGAGAGTCGTCTAATGGCAGGTTCAGGACTTTCACCAGCATGGACCTCAGAAGGGTGTCATACACATTTAACTTAGGGCTGCTGTAGGATGGAGAACATCTCAGAAAGTAGGTCAACTTAGGGAGAGACAGGCATCTTGTGAGGAGAAAGAGAGCATCATGGGCATCAATCTTGTCAATCCTGTCCAGCATTCTCTTTAGGTCAGTGATTTTTGCAACCAGGACCTCCTCGATTGCTCGTGGGCCAATGGGGGCACCCAGGAGAGTGCAGTCCGGTGCAGAGAGTGCAGTGCATATTATATATTATATATATATATATATATATATATATATATATATATATATATATATATATATTTTTTTTTTTTTTTTTAAATTTGTGAGGGTACCACCTCTGGTGCCAATGTGGGGACCCATAGCCTCGGAGAAGAAAATAAAAAGTATTCAGAGGAGACCTTGTGATTTCTCACTGAACACTAATATTATCTTCTATATATATATATATATATATATATATATATATATATATATATATATATATATATATATATATATATATATATATATATATATATATATTTATCGTTTTATGAATGTGTCTCCCCCATCCCAAACTGACTGTCTATTGCTGTATATTTTAAGTCTTTTTCAGTTTGTCTATTATTTTTGTTATTTATGTATTTGTCTATATTTGTATTTTTGTCTATATTTGTATTTTTATCTCGTCTATTTCTTTTCCTATCTATTTCTATCTTTCCCTATCTATGTATATCTGAGACACGTGTTACAAAGGCATAACGCATTACAGAACACGGTTGGAAATTTCAGGATATACTTTTGTAAACTGAATCAATACATTCATATTTTCCTCCCCTTATAATACTCTGTTTAGAGTATAAAAATATACTTGAAAAAGTATATTTTATATAAATATACTTTTTATAAAATAAAAAAAAATCAATATTGATTCAGTTTAAAATTTAGGTTTGAAAAAATACAATATTCACTCACTAATATTTTTCACGTAGGAAATATTATCACTTTAGGGAATGCAGATTTAAATATTTTAAGCTGTCCCAAAACTTTAGAGGTTTTAAAAGATCTCTGAACGTCCTCCAAGGTTAATAATTGTTCCAGCTTTGAATGGCGTTGTTAGTACGTAACAATATTTCACCCCAGAGAGCACTATAGTGTTTTAAAAAGAATATATCATTTCTCTGGTTAAAAAGAAGTTATCTGCCTGTATCTTTGTATATAACCAAGCCAGCACTTTCACTAGAGAAATCTTATAGAATCTGAATATTCCGAGAAACGGTTTAAAATTTCCTGGTGTAGATAAAGCCCGCTACACACCCCGGGAGTGTCGCTACACTTGTGTACTGTATATATTTACTCATGCTGGGTTCTACCACATTTACTCACGGTGAGTCAACCACATTTACTCACGCTGGGTTCCACCACATTTACTCACGGTGAGTCCACGCAATGTTGACGAGGTACCCATGGTTCTCACTCATCATTGTTGAGATCTTTACCGTGAGTGGAAATGTTTCCATTGTTTTGTCTCATATCGTATTTAAGAGTTATGAAAGCCTCGCTGAGAGCGCGAGGTCAAAGGTCATAGTTCACCAGCCCTGGGGGTGTGTGTGACGGCTGGGTGGACCCGTCCGGGGGTGTGTGACGGCCGGGTAGACCAGTCATGGGGGTGCGTGTGACGGCTGGGTGGACCAGTCCTGGGGGTGTGTGACGGCCGGGTGGACCCGTCCTGGGGGGGGTGTGGCGGCCGGGTGGACCAGTCCTGGGGGGGGGTGACGGCAGGGTGGACCCGTCCTGGGGGTGTGTGTGACGGCTGGGTGGACCCGTCCTGGGGGTGTGTGTGACGGCTGGGTGGACCCGTCCTGGGGGTGTGTGTGACGGCAGGGTGGACCAGTCCAGGGGGTGTGTGTGACGGCTGGGTGGACCAGTCCTGGTGGTGTGTGTGACGGCAGGGTGGACCAGTCCTGGGGGGGGGTGTGACGGCAGGGTGGACCAGTCCTGGGGGGGGGGGTGTGACGGCAGGGTGGACCAGCCCTGGGGGTGTGTGTGACGGCAGGGTGGACCAGTCCTGGGGGGGTGTGACGGCAGGGTGGACCAGTCCTGGGGGTGTGTGTGACGGCAGGGTGGACCAGTCCTGGGGGGGGGGGGGTGTGACGGCAGGGTGGACCAGTCCTGGGGGGGTGTGTGACGGCAGGGTGGACCAGTCCTGGGGGTGTGTGACGGCTGGGTGGACCAGTCCTGGGTGTGTGTGACGGCAGGGTGGACCAGTCCTGGGGGTGTGTGACGGCAGGGTGGACCAGTCCTGGGTGTGTGTGACGGCAGGGTGGACCAGTCCTGGGGGTGTGTGACGGCAGGGTGGACCAGTCCTGGGGGTGTGTGTGACGGCAGGGTGGACCAGTCCTGGGGGTGTGTGTGACGGCAGGGTGGACCAGTCCTGGGGGTGTGTGTGACGGCAGGGTGGACCAGTCCTGGGGGTGTGTGTGACGGCAGGGTGGACCAGTCCTGGGGGGGGGGGGTGTGATGGCAGGGTGGACCAGTCCTGGGGGTGTGTGTGACGGCAGGGTGGACCAGTCCTGGGGGTGTGTGTGACGGCAGGGTGGACCAGTCCTGGGGGGGGGTGAAGGCAGGGTGGACCAGTCCTGGGGGGGGTGTGACGGCAGGGTGGACCAGTCCTGGGGGGGGGTGTGACGGCTGGGTGGACCAGTCCTGGGTGTGTGTGACGGCAGGGTGGACCAGTCCTGGGGGTGTGTGACGGCAGGGTGGACCAGTCCTGGGTGTGTGTGACGGCAGGGTGAACCAGTCCTGGGTGTGTGTGACGGCAGGGTGGACCAGTCCTGGGGGTGTGTGTGACGGCAGGGTGGACCAGTCCTGGGGGTGTGTGTGACGGCAGGGCGGACCAGTCCTGGTGTAACACGGGTTAGGGTCCCTCTCACTACTTATCTTCACTTTCCTTCTGCTCCCTCTACCCGTATTCTTACTTTTTATTCTCTACCAAGGGACTCCAAAACTTTTACCAAAGCCAACTCCACGCCACGTGGTCCTCAGACGATTGACCGACTTTAGGATTCTACACCCAGTATGACGTGACCTAGGCTCTGAGCAAAACCCTAGAGTCGCCTCAGCCGCCACCACCAGACCAGTAACACAGAGCAATGATCGAGGTCTGGATCGATCACGCTAATTAATCAACCTAGGGGCTTGATCCCCACTATAAACGATGACCTTGAGTGTGGAATAAATTACACGGTAATGATAATTCCGATTCGACGTTAGAATCGGCGCCCAATACAACTCTGCCTCGTGTGGACCACGTGACCAGGACAAGTTTACACATAACCAAATGGAAACAATAAAAATGCAAATTATTAACTTAATTTATTAAAAGAAAAACTAAAACAAAATCTAAATATGTTCACTCCCTGTCACTTTAACACTCCCTACTTGACCTGAATGGCAAATGAGACTATTTCTATACATAACCATAGCAACTATACCTCTATGTTTTACCAGCTAAAGATGTTGGGCTGGTCTCGGGGAGAGGTAAGATGTTTGACCTCTCCCAGCTGCTTCCGTGACCACACTGATTTCTTCCTTGTCTGGTCTACCCCAGACAGAGCATTGTATCCTTCCGCCTAGTCAGTCAAAGTTCTACCAAGTTACTAGCAAGGTTTAAGTTATAACAATTAAACTCTGTTGTACTTAATTGATCCAGACTGGTTGAATTATTTTACTGAAATTAAATTACACAAGCCTCTAACGGCAGAGCTGTTCCCGATCACAAAAATGGTTATTAAAACTTTGAGAAATAGTAGACCTGTCAACCCTGATGACCTATGACCGCCGGTCACTCCGCCTTACAAGTTAGATCTGATTCGTGACGTCACTGATGGTGACTTAAACTCAATAATTAGAATACTCTTGATATTGTATCCAGTACTATTATACAATACAATTTTAATGCAAAATGAATAAAGGCTAATTTCTCTAAATTACTGAGTACTATAGGATGGTTCATTATACGCAGCTATGAACAAAGCGTCGGTTATTTCCACCGCGAATCCCCCTGGGGGTCAGGTTCCCAGGTCACCATGCGGGCTCAGCTTCCCATTCTCTTTTGTCGATAAACCACTCTGGATAATTCTTACAACAGCCTAGTTTGTTACACTGGGGGTGTGTGTGACGGCAGGGTGGACCAGTCCTGGGGGTGTGTGTGACGGCAGGGTGGACCAGTCCTGGGGGTGTGTGTGACGGCAGGGTGGACCAGTCCTGGGGGTGTGTGTGACGGCAGGGTGGACCAGTCCTGGGGGTGTGTGTGACGGCAGGGTGGACCAGTCCTGGGGGGGGGGGTGTGACGGCAGGGTGGACCAGTCCTGGGGGTGTGTGTGACGGCAGGGTGGACCAGTCCTGGGGGGGGGGTGACGGCAGGGTGGACCAGTCCTGGGGGTGTGTGACGGCTGGGTGGACCAGTCCTGGGTGTGTGTGACGGCAGGGTGGACCAGTCCTGGGGGTGTGTGACGGCAGGGTGGACCAGTCCTGGGTGTGTGTGACGGCAGGGTGGACCAGTCCTGGGTGTGTGTGACGGCAGGGTGGACCAGTCCTGGGTGTGTGTGACGGCAGGGTGGACCAGTCCTGGGTGTGTGTGACGGCAGGGTGGACCAGTCCTGGGGGTGTGTGACGGCAGGGTGGACCAGTCCTGGGGGTGTGTGTGACGGCAGGGTGGACCAGTCCTGGGGGTGTGTGTGACGGCAGGGTGGACCAGTCCTGGGGGTGTGTGTGACGGCAGGGTGGACCAGTCCTGGGGGTGTGTGTGACGGCAGGGTGGACCAGTCCTGGGGGTGTGTGTGACGGCAGGGTGGACCAGTCCTGGGGGTGTGTGTGACGGCAGGGTGGACCAGTCCTGGGGGTGTGTAACGGCTGGGTGGACCAGTCCTGGGGGTGTGTGACGGCAGGGTGGACCAGTCCTGGGGGTGTGTGACGGCAGGGTGGACCAGTCCTGGGGGTGTGTGACGGCAGGGTGGACCAGTCCTGGGGGTGTGTGACGGCAGGGTGGACCAGTCCTGGGGGTGTGTGACGGCAGGGTGGACCAGTCCTGGGGGTGTGTGACGGCAGGGTGGACCAGTCCTGGGGGTGTGTGACGGCAGGGTGGACCAGTCCTGGGGGTGTGTGACGGCAGGGTGGACCAGTCCTGGGTGTGTGTGACGGCAGGGTGGACCAGTCCTGGGGGTGTGTGACGGCAGGGTGGACCAGTCCTGGGGGTGTGTGACGGCAGGGTGGACCAGTCCTGGGGGTGTGTGACGGCAGGGTGGACCAGTCCTGGGGGTGTGTGACGGCAGGGTGGACCAGTCCTGGGGGTGTGTGACCTGAGTGACATAACTCTTGCGTCACGCGTTACAGCCTCGTGACGTGACTGGCGTCACAGACCCCAGCCACTCTACACAATGCAATAATGATGTCAGATGAAGGTGGAATCCACGTTGAAGTGTGCAACTCTCCTACAACTCTACCTCCCTCCCCCCACACACACCCCCTCCCCTTGGGTCTTCCCTTAATGGTACTCCCCCCCTTGGGTCTTCCCTTAATGGTACTCCCCCCTTGGGTCTTCCCTTAATGCTACTCCCCCCTTGGGTCTTCCCTTAATGCTACTCCCCCCCTTGGGTCTTCCCTTAATGGTACTCCCCCCTTGGGTCTTCCCTTAATGGTACCCCCCCTTGGGTCTTCCCTTAATGGTACTCCCCCCTTTGGTCTTCCCTTAATGCTACTCCCCCCCTTTGGTCTTCCCTTAATGCTACTCCCCCCTTGGGTCTTCCCTTAATGCTACTCCCCCCCTTGGGTCTTCCCTTAATGGTACTCCCCCCTTGGGTCTTCCCTTAATGGTACTCCCCCCCCTTGGGTCTTCCCTTAATCGTACCCCCCTTTGGGTCTTCCCTTAATGGTACCCCCCTTTGGGTCTTCCCTTAATGGTACTCCCCCCCTTGGGTCTTCCCCTAATGGTACTCCCCCCTTGGGTCTTCCCTTAATGGTACTCCCCCCTTGGGTCTTCCCTTAATGCTACTCCCCCCCCTTGGGTCTTCCCTTAATGGTACCCCCCTTTGGGTCTTCCCTTAATGGTACTCCCCCCCTTGGGTCTTCCCTTAATGGTACTCCCCCCTTGGGTCTTCCCTTAATGGTACTCCCCCCTTGGGTCTTCCCTTAATGGTACTCCCCCCTTGGGTCTTCCCTTAATGGTACTCCCCCCTTGGGTCTTCCCTTAATGATAACTAACTTCCCCCCTTGGGTCTTCCCTTAATGGTACTCCCCCCCTTGGGTCTTCCCTTAATGGTACTCCCCCCTTGGGTCTTCCCTTAATGGTACTCCCCCCTTGGGTCTTCCCTTAATGGTACTCCCCCCCTTGGGTCTTCCCTTAATGGTACTCCCCCCTTGGGTCTTCCCTTAATGGTACTCCCCCCTGGGTCTTCCCTTAATGGTACTCCCCCCTGGGTCTTCCCTTAATGGTACTCCCCCCTTGGGTCTTCCTTTAATGGTACTCCCCCCCTTGGGTCTTCCCTTAATGGTACTCCCCCCCTTGGGTCTTCCCTTAATGGTACTCCCCCCTTGGGTCTTCCCTTAATGGTACTCCCCCCTTGGGTCTTCCCTTAATGGTACTCCCCCCCCTTGGGTCTTCCCTTAATGGTACTCCCCCCTTGGGTCTTCCCTTAATGGTACTCCCCCCTTGGGTCTTCCCTTAATGGTACTCCCCCCCTTGGGTCTTCCCTTAATGGTACTCACCCCTTGGGTCTTCCCTTAATGGTACTCCCCCCCTTGGGTCTTCCCTTAATGGTACCCCCCCCCCCTTGGGTCTTCCCTTAATGGTACTCCCCCCTTGGGTCTTCCCTTAATGGTACCCCCCCTTGGGTCTTCCCTTAATGGTACCCCCCCCCCCCCTTGGGTCCTCCGGTCGGCCAAGCGGACAGCACGCGGGACTTGTGGTCCTGGGTTCGATCCCAGGCGCCGGCGAGAAACAATGGGCAGAGTTTCTTTCATCCTATGCACCTGTTACCTAGCAGTAAAATAGGTACCCGAGTGTTAGTCAGCTGTCACGGGCTGCTTCCTGGGGGTGGAGGCCTGGTCGAGGACCGGGCCGCGGGGACACTAAAGCCCCGAAATCATCTCAAGATAACCTCCCCTAATGGTACTCCCCCCTTGGCCCACTTCCACAGGTCTCCCCCCCTGGATATCCTGCCTCCCACCCCAAGTCTACCGTGGATATCCTGCCCCCCACCCCACTCCTACTACACCACACACACCACACCACACCAGGCACTACACCACACACCAGGCACAACACCACACACCAGGCACTACACCACACACCAGGCACTACACCACACACCAGGCACTACACCACACACACCACACCACACACCAGGCACTACACCACACACCAGGCACTACACCACACACCAGGCACTACACCACACACCAGGCACTACACCACACACCAGGCACTACACCACACACCAGGCACTACACCACACACCAGGCACTACACCACACACCAGGCACTACACCACACACCAGGCACAACACCACACACCAGGCACTACACCACACACCAGGCACTACACCACACACCAGGCACTACACCACACACCAGGCACTACACCACACACCAGGCACTACACCACACACCAGGCACTACACCACACACCAGGCACTACACCACACACACCACACCAGGCACTACACCACACACCAGGCACTACACCACACACCAGGCACTACACCACACACCAGGCACTACACCACACACCAGGCACTACACCACACACCAGGCACTACACCACACACCAGGCACTACACCACACACCAGGCACTACACCACACACACCACACACCAGGCACTACACCACACACACCACACCACACACCAGGCACTACACCACACACCAGGCACTACACCACACACCAGGCACTACACCACACACCAGGCACTACACCACACACCAGGCACTACACCACACACCAGGCACTACACCACACACCAGGCACTACACCACACACCAGGCACTACACCACACACCAGGCACTACACCACACACGAGGCACTACACACACCAGGCACTACACACACCAGGCACTACACCACACACCAGACACTACACCACACACCAGGCACTACACCACACACCAGGCACTACACCACACACCAGGCACTACACCACACACCAGGCACTACACCACACACCAGACACTACACCACACCACACCAGGCACTACACCACACACCAGGCACTACACCACACACCAGGCACTACACCACACACCAGGCACTACACCACACACCAGGCACTACACCACACACCAGGCACTACACCACACACCAGGCACTACACCACACACCAGGCACTACACCACACACCAGGCACTACACCACACACCAGGCACTACACCACACACCAGGCACTACACCACACACCAGGCACTACACCACACACGAGGCACTACACCACACACCAGGCACTACACCACACACGAGGCACTACACACACCAGGCACTACACCACACACCAGGCACTACACCACACACCAGGCACTACACCACACACCAGGCACTACACCACACACCAGGCACTACACCACACACCAGGCACTACACCACACACCAGGCACTACACCACACACCAGGCACTACACCACACACCAGACACTACACCACACACCAGGCACTACACCACACCACACCAGGCACTACACCACACCACACCAGGCACTACACCACACACCAGGCACTACACCACACACCAGGCACTACACCAGGCACTACACCACACACCAGGCACTACACCACACACCAGGCACTACACCACACACCAGGCACTACACCACACACCAGGCACTACACCACACACACCACACCACACCAGGCACTACACCACACACCAGGCACTACACCACACACCAGGCACTACACCACACACCAGGCACTACACCACACACACCACACCACACCAGGCACTACACCACACACCAGGCACTACACCACACCACACCCGCACTACTACCAACACTGGACGAACCACTACCAACACACACCCTGGACCTAGGTAGAGAGAGGAGGGAGAACTACCAAAGCCCACAAGAAGGGACACGCAATATGGGAAATCATTCATATTTGCAAACATACAAGGTTTAAAATCAAATTCAAGAAATAAAGTTCATAAATGGCTTAATAATAGAATCGAACTCTTGGTGCATTTACAGAAACCCACACAAAAGACCACATGGATACTGAAATCTGGGTCCCAAATTATAATCTATATAGATGTGAGAGTAATTAGGTCAAGTGGAGGAGTAGGTCTGTATATTAAAGAGGAGCTGGCTTGAACAGAGCTCCTGAACTCGTCCAATGAAGTGGTAGAGGTACTGGGAATCAAGGTAGAAAATGTCAATAATTATTACTCTAATATACAAACTGCCAGATGCAACAGTTGAGGAATTCACTGAACAGATCCACAAAATAGAGAATATCCTTGATAACCCAGCAAACCCAGTACCAGATATCATCTTCCTTGGAGACTTCAATCTACCCAGTTTAAAATGGAGAATAGTAAACAATAACATTATAGCAGGAAGTCAACCTGGAAATAATCAACCACAGCTCAGAGAACTACTGAGATTCTGAGACAAATTCTCGCTCAGTCAGCAGATTACAGAACCAACTAGGAACGAGAACACGCTGGACCTGATATTCACGAACAATGAGGAGCTAATCAGAGACATTACTGTCTCAGACACTACGTTCTCGGACCACAAGCTCATTGAAGTACAAACTAACATTAATAACGGCAGTAGGCCCAAGAGAAACAACATGCGAGAAGGACTATTCAATAAATTCAGTTTTAATAATAAGAGGATAGACTGGGAGAAAATAAACAGGGAACTTACAACATTCAATGGGAAAATGTTCTAAGAAATAAAAATCCGACACAAGGAATAGAAAAACTGACTTCTGAAGTCTATGAACTCTGAAACATGTTCCTTTGAGGAAAGCCAGAAAGAGCTCCAACGTAGAAAGAGAACACAGACGACACTACAAAAGAAGAAAAAAGTTAACGGAAATGCTGAAGCAGACACGACTTTCCATACAAAGAAGAAATAATTTAAACAAAGAGATTGAAGAAATCGAACAGAGACTGAAGCATTCCTATCAGACTGAAGAAAGGCCACTAGAACAAAACAATTCAAGAAATAAAGAAAAACCCAAAATATTTCTTCACATATGCTAAATCAAAAGCAAAAACCACTGCCAGTATTGGACCTATTCGTATTAGTGAAGGTTCATACACTGAGGATGACAAAGAAATTAGTGAAATCCTAAAAAAAGCAGTATGAGGACATGTTTAGCACTCCGATACTCAGCATGAAAGTGGAAGATCCCGACAAGTTCTTTAAGCGTGATATCAAAACACATGTAAATATAACTGATATCAACATGAGCGTGGCAGATTTTGAAAGAAATTGACAATATGCCCATGCACTCAGCCCCGGGCCCAGACTCATGGAATTCAATATTCATAAAGAAATGCAAAGTGCCGGTAGCACAGGCACTCAGTATAGTGTGGAGGAAGAGCTTGGACACGGGGGAGATACCAGATGCACTTAAAGTAGCAGACATAGCCCCTCTACACAAGGGAGGGAGCAAAGCATTGGCAAAGACTTATAGACCAGTTGCAC
Organism: Procambarus clarkii; assembly: GCF_040958095.1. NCBI lineage: Eukaryota > Metazoa > Arthropoda > Malacostraca > Decapoda > Cambaridae > Procambarus > Procambarus clarkii. The sequence continues at coordinate 46,316,282 of NC_091160.1, read as the reverse complement.
TAACGTCCCACATAATAAAAGTATTTGAGAGAGTGATCAGGAGTCGGGTCACTAGATTTATGGAAACAAATGATCTCCACAACCCAGGCCAACATGGATTTCGAGCGGGAAGATCATGCCTCTCACAGCTACTTGAGCACTACGACAAAATCACTGAGGCATTAGAAGAAAAACAGAATGCAGAAGTTGTATACACAAGACTTTGGAAAAGCATTCGACAAATGTGACCATGGAGTGATAGCACACAAAATGAGGTCAATGGGTATAACTGGTAAAGTAGGACGCTGGATACGCAATTTCCTGTCGAGCAGAACACAGTGTAACATAAAATAGTGTCCAAGCGCAGTTAAAAGCTCTGTACCTCAGGGTACAGTCCTTGCACCACTGCTGTTCCTTATTCTCATATCAGATATAGACAAAAATACAAGTCACAGCTTCGTGTCATCCTTTGCAGATGACAAGAATCAGCATGAAAATTACCTCGGCTGAAGACATTGAAAAACTTCAGACAGATATTAATAAAGTTTTCACCTGGGCAACAGAAAATAACATGTTTAACAGTGATAAATTCCAGGTACTCAGGTACGGTAAAAATGAGGACCTTAAACATAATACAGGGTATAAAAATATCGAATCTGCCCATGAGAGGTAAACAGCATGTAAAGGATTTGGGAATAATAATGTCTGACGACCTAACATTTAGGGAGCATAACCAAGCAAATATCGCGTCAGCCAGAAAAATGATCGGATGGATTACGAGAACCTTCAAGTCCAGAGATCCCATCACAATGGTTGTACTCTTCAAGTCACTTGTGTTGTCCCGTCTCGAGTACTGCTCAGTACTCACTTCCCCCTTCAGAACAGGAGAGATTGCTGAAATAGAGGGAATACAGAGAACATATACGGCACGCATAGACGCAATAAAGCACCTAAATTATTGGGATCGACTCAAAGCTCTCCAAATGTACTCACTAGAAAGGAGACGAGAGAGATATCAAATAATATACACGTGGAAAATACTGGAGGGTCAGGTCCCTAATCTACACAGTAAAATAACAACATACTGGAGTGAACGATATGGAAGAAAATGCAGAATAGAACCAGTGAAGAGCAGAGGTGCCATAGGCACAATCAGAGAACACTGTATAAACATCAGAGGTCCACGGTTGTTCAACACCCTCCCAGCGAGCATAAGAAATATTGCCGGAACAACCGTGGACATCTTCAAGAGGAAACTAGATTGTTTCCTCCAAGGAGTACCGGACCAACCGGGCTGTGGTGGGTATGTGGGCCGCTCCAAGCAACAGCCTGGTGGACCAAACTCTCACAAGTCAAGTCTGGCCTCGGGCCGGGTTTGGGGAGTAGAAGAACTCCCAGAACCTCATCAATTAGGCATCAACCAGGTACCGTGCACACACTGCCCCCACCCCACGCCTACCCTGGATATCCTGCCGCCTCCACATTAGCCTGCCTCATCACCTGGGCGACCAGCAGTCAACACAGAAAGACGCCCGGTCAATATCCAGTAGCGGAGAATATTAGATGACCTATTTCAACACCATGTGCGCCGCGCCCCCCTCGCCCTGATATAGGGGGTGAGGCGCCCATATATAGGGGATGTATCAGGCCCTATATCAGGGCGCCTCACCCGCTATATCAAGAGGCAGGCTCCCCTCAATAATAAGCCATCTTAGGCCTAATATATGTGGTATAGTAGCCAAGCCTCGACCACACTAGCCTAGCCTCGGCCACACTGGCCTAGCCTCGGCCACACTGGCCTAGCCTCGGCCACACTAGCCTAGCCTCGGCCACACTAGCCTAGCCTCGGCCACACTAGCCTAGCCTCGGCCACACTAGCCTAGCCTCGGCCACACTAGCCTAGCCTCGGCCACACCAGCCTAGCCTCGGCCACACCAGCCTAGCCTCGGCCACACCAGCCTAGCCTCGGCCACACCAGCCTAGCCTCGGCCACACCAGCCTAGCCTCGGCCACACCAGCCTAGCCTCGGCCACACCAGCCTAGCCTCGGCCACACTAGCCTAGCCTCGGCCACACCAGCCTAGCCTCGACCACACCAGCCTAGCCTCGACCACACCAGCCTAGCCTCGACCACACCAGCCTAGCCTCGACCACACCAGCCTAGCCTCGACCACACCAGCCTAGCCTCGACCACACCAGCCTAGCCTCGACCACACCAGCCTAGCCTCGACCACACCAGCCTAGCCTCGACCACACCAGCCTAGCCTCGACCACACCAGCCTAGCCTCGACCACACCAGCCTAGCCTCGACCACACCAGCCTAGCCTCGACCACACCAGCCTAGCCTCGGCCACACCAGCCTAGCCTCGACCACACCAGCCTAGCCTCGACCACACCAGCCTAGCCTCGACCACACCAGCCTAGCCTCGACCACACCAGCCTAGCCTCGACCACACCAGCCTAGCCTCGACCACACTAGCCTAGCCTCGACCACACCAGCCTAGCCTCGACCACACCAGCCTAGCCTCGACCACACTAGCCTAGCCTCGACCACACCAGCCTAGCCTCGACCACACCAGCCTAGCCTCGACCACACCAGCCTAGCCTCGACCACACCAGCCTAGCCTCGACCACACCAGCCTAGCCTCGACCACACTAGCCTAGCCTCGACCACACCAGCCTAGCCTCGACCACACCAGCCTAGCCTCGGCCACACCAGCCTAGCCTCGGCCACACTAGCCTAGCCTCGACCACACCAGCCTAGCCTCGACCACACCAGCCTAGCCTCGACCACACCAGCCTAGCCTCGACCACACTAGCCTAGCCTCGACCACACCAGCCTAGCCTCGACCACACCAGCCTAGCCTCGACCACACTAGCCTAGCCTCGACCACACCAGCCTAGCCTCGACCACACCAGCCTAGCCTCGACCACACCAGCCTAGCCTCGACCACACTAGCCTAGCCTCGACCACACCAGCCTAGCCTCGACCACACCAGCCTAGCCTCGGCCACACCAGCCTAGCCTCGGCCACACTAGCCTAGCCTCGACCACACCAGCCTAGCCTCGACCACACCAGCCTAGCCTCGACCACACCAGCCTAGCCTCGACCACACTAGCCTAGCCTCGACCACACTAGCCTAGCCTCGACCACACTAGCCTAGCCTCGACCACACCAGCCTAGCCTCGACCACACCAGCCTAGCCTCGACCACACCAGCCTAGCCTCGACCACACTAGCCTAGCCTCGACCACACTAGCCTAGCCTCGACCACACTAGCCTAGCCAAACAATTCCTATTTTTTTGGCGGGAAAGAACTACGTAGCATTCTCCCGCCAAAAAAATGATTATTTTCTATTTTTACTATTAAATATATATAATATTTACATGTTTTCACAAACAGCTCAAAAACAATCTGGAAATATATGCAATTTCCCCGTGAATCTGTTTACACTTTCACTCAATACATCGTAATTTTTGACGAAATCGACCAATCCGTTAAACCCGAGACATATTACTTAAAAGTCAAGACCTAGAATATATTAGTAAACATTGGAGACCAAACTACTTGATTTTTGTACATATATGTGGTGATGGACCACCAGAAAGTACATATATGTGGTGATGGACCACCAGAAAGTACATATATGTGGTGATGGACCACCAGAGAGTACATATATGTAGTGATGGACCACCAGAAAGTACATATATGTAGTGATGGACCACCAGAAAGTACATATATGTGGTGATGGACCACCAGAAAGTACATATATGTGGTGATGGACCACCAGAAAGTACATATATGTAGTGATGGACCACCAGAAAGTACATATATGTAGTGATGGACCACCAGAAAGTACATATATGTAGTGATGGACCACCAGAAAGTACATATATGTAGTGATGGACCACCAGAAAGTACATATATGTGGTGATGGACCACCAGAAAGTACATATATGTGGTGATGGACCACCAGAAAGTACATATATGTAGTGATGGACCACCAGAAAGTACATATATGTGGTGATGGACCACCAGAAAGTACATATATGTAGTGATGGACCACCAGAAAGTACAAATATGTAGTGATGGACCACCAGAAAGTACCAATATGTAGTGATGGACCACCAGAAAGTACAAATATGTAGTGATGGACCACCAGAAAGTACAAATATGTAGTGATGGACCACCAGAAAGTACCAATATGTAGTGATGGACCACCAGAAAGTACCAATATGTAGTGATGGACCACCAGAAAGTACCAATATGTAGTGATGGACCACTAGAAAGTACCAACCACCTCCCCCCTCCCCGATAACAAATTCCGTCGCCGCCAGACGACCGTATCATCCTCACAATGACTGAACTATGACCCAATTACTACACAAACAACGACAAATGACTGCTGTCATAGAGACGAGTGCACCATTAGGAGCACAACACGTTACTCAACACACTTTTTATATAAAAAGTTTGATTGAACAGAAACAATTCTATAAATGTACCTGTTTACGATTACCAGGCTACATGTCTCTCTCACACACACACACACACACACACACACACACACACACACACACACACACACACACACACACACACACACACCTGTACAAGCTGCAGGAATGGTCGAACAAATGGATGTTAGAGTTTAACCCAAGCAAATGTAATGTAATGAAGATAGGGGTAGGAAGCAGGAGACCAGATACAAGGTATCACTTGGGAGATGAAATACTTCAAGACAAGAGTCCGAGAGAGAGAAAGACCTGGGGGTTGATATCACGCCAGACCTGTCCCCTGAAGCTCATATCAAGAGGATAACAGCAGCAGCATATGCCAGGTTGGCTAACATAAGAACGGCCTTTAGAAACTTGTGTAAGGAATCTTTCAGAACATTATATACCACATATGTCAGACCAATCCTGGAGTATGCGGCTCCAGCATGGAGTCCATATCTAGTCAAGCATAAGACTAAACTGGAAAAGGTTCAAAGGTTTGCCACCAGACTAGTACCCGGGCTGAGAGGTATGAGCTACGAGGAGAGACTACGGGAATTGAACCTCACTTCGTTGGAAGACAGAAGAGTTAGGGGGGACATGATCACCACATTCAAGATTCTGAAGGGAATTGATAGGGTAGATAAAGACATGCTATTTAACACAAGGGGCACACGCACAAGGGGACACAGGTGGAAACTGAGCGCCCAAATAAGCCACAGAGATATTAGAAAGAACTTTTTTAGTGTCAGAGTGGTTGACAAATGGAATGCATTAGGAAGTGATGTGGTGGAGGCTGACTCCATACACAGTTTCAAGTGTAGATATGATAGAGCCCAGTAGGCTCAGGAACCTGTACACCTGTTGATTGACGGTTGAGAGGCGGGACCAAAGAGCCAGAGCTCAACCCCCGCAAGCACAACTAGGTGAGTACACACACACACACACACACACACACACACACACACACACACACACACACACACACACACACACACACACACACACACAGTGTGTGTGTGTGTGTGTGTGTGTGTGTGTGTGTGTGTGAGAGAGAGATATTGGACCCTAGCCTAACCTGCCCAGCCCAATAATGGTAATATAACGTATGGTGTGACGTCACTGGGGTTGAAATGTTCATCACGGTACAGGTTTTGGACCCTAATGGAAGCTGCTGCAATTATGGTGCAGTGTGCAGTAAATGGTGCAGGGGGGGGGGACACGTGTCTGCTGCGGTGTTGCAGGGGGGAGGGACACGTGTCTGTTGCGGTGTTGCAGGGGGGGGACACGTGTCTGCTGAGGTGTTGCAGGGGGGGACACGTGTCTGCTGAGGTGTTGCAGGGGGGAGGGACACGTGTCTGCTGAGGTGTTGCAGGGGGGGGGGACACGTGTCTGCTGAGGTGTTGCAGGGGGGAGGGACACGTGTCTGCTGAGGTGTTGCAGGGGGGACGGGACACGTGTCTGCTGAGGTGTTGCAGGGGGGGACACGTGTCTGCTGCGGTGTTGCAGGGGGGGGACACGTGTCTGCTGAGGTGTTGCAGGGGGGAGGGACACGTGTCTGCTGAGGTGTTGCAGGGGGGAGGGACACGTGTCTGCTGAGGTGTTGCAGGGGGGAGGGACACGTGTCTGCTGAGGTGTTGCAGGGGGGAGGGACACGTGTCTGCTGAGGTGTTGCAGGGGAGAGGGACACGTGTCTGCTGAGGTGTTGCAGGGGGGAGGGACACGTGTCTGCTGAGGTGTTGCAGGGGGGACGGGACACGTGTCTGCTGAGGTGTTGCAGGGGGGGACACGTGTCTGCTGAGGTGTTGCAGGGAGGGACACGTGTCTGCTGAGGTGTTGCAGGGGGGAGGGACACGTGTCTGCTGAGGTGTTGCAGGGGGGAGGGACACGTGTCTGCTGAGGTGTTGCAGGGGGGGGACACGTGTCTGCTGAAATGTTGCAGGGGGGGGACACGTGTCTGCTGAGGTGTTGCAGGGGGGACGGGACACGTGTCTGCTGAGGTGTTGCAGGGGGGACGGGACACGTGTCTGCTGAGGTGTTGCAGGGGGGGACACGTGTCTGCTGAGGTGTTGCAGGGGGGAGGGACACGTGTCTGCTGAGGTGTTGCAGGGGGGAGGGACACGTGTCTGCTGAGGTGTTGCAGGGGGGGACACGTGTCTGCTGAGGTGTTGCAGGGGGGACGGGACACGTGTCTGCTGAGGTGTTGCAGGGGGGGACACGTGTCTGCTGAGGTGTTGCAGGGGGGAGGGACACGTGTCTGCTGAGGTGTTGCAGGGGGGGGACACGTGTCTGCTGAGGTGTTGCAGGGGGGACGGGACACGTGTCTGCTGAGGTGTTGCAGGGGGGGACACGTGTCTGCTGAGGTGTTGCAGGGGGGAGGGACACGTGTCTGCTGAGGTGTTGCAGGGGGGAGGGACACGTGTCTGCTGAGGTGTTGCAGGGGGGGGACACGTGTCTGCTGAGGTGTTGCAGGGGGGGACACGTGTCTGCTGAGGTGTTGCAGGGGGGAGGGACACGTGTCTGCTGAGGTGTTGCAATGGGGGGACACGTGTCTGCTGAGGTGTTGCAATGGGGGGACACGTGTCTGCTGAGGTGTTGCAGGGGGGGGACACGTGTCTGCTGAGGTGTTGCAGGGGGGGGGACACGTGTCTGCTGAGGTGTTGCAGGGGGGAGGGACACGTGTCTGCTGAGGTGTTGCAATGGGGGGACACGTGTCTGCTGAGGTGTTGCAGGGGGGACGGGACACGTGTCTGCTGAGGTGTTGCAGGGGGGACGGGACACGTGTCTGCTGAGGTGTTGCAGGGGGGGGACACGTGTCTGCTGAGGTGTTGCAGGGGGGACGGGACACGTGTCTGCTGAGGTGTTGCAGGGGGGACGGGACACGTGTCTGCTGAGGTGTTGCAGGGGGGACGGGACACGTGTCTGCTGAGGTGTTGCAGGGGGGACGGGACACGTGTCTGCTGAGGTGTTGCAGGGGGGACGGGACACGTGTCTGCTGAGGTGTTGCAGGGGGGAGGGACACGTGTCTGCTGAGGTGTTGCAGGGGGGAGGGACACGTGTCTGCTGAGGTGTTGCAATGGAAGGACACGTGTCTGCTGAGGTGTTGCAGGGGGGACGGGACACGTGTCTGCTGAGGTGTTGCAGGGGGGACGGGACACGTGTCTGTTGAGGTGTTGCAGGGGGGACACGTGTCTGCTGAGGTGTTGCAGGGGGGGACACGTGTCTGCTGAGGTGTTGCAGGGGGGACGGGACACGTGTCTGCTGAGGTGTTGCAGGGGGGGGGACACGTGTCTGCTGAGGTGTTGCAGGGGGGGGGACACGTGTCTGCTGAGGTGTTGCAGGGGGGACGGGACACGTGTCTGCTGAGGTGTTGCAGGGGGGACGGGACACGTGTCTGCTGAGGTGTTGCAGGGGGGACGGGACACGTGTCTGCTGAGGTGTTGCAGGGGGGACGGGACACGTGTCTGCTGAGGTGTTGCAGGGGGGACGGGACACGTGTCTGCTGAGGTGTTGCAGGGGGGACGGGACACGTGTCTGCTGAGGTGTTGCAGGGGGGACGGGACACGTGTCTGCTGAGGTGTTGCAGGGGGGACGGGACACGTGTCTGCTGAGGTGTTGCAGGGGGGACGGGACACGTGTCTGCTGAGGTGTTGCAGGGGGGACGGGACACGTGTCTGCTGAGGTGTTGCAGGGGGGACGGGACACGTGTCTGCTGAGGTGTTGCAGGGGGGGGACACGTGTCTGCTGAGGTGTTGCAGGGGGGGGGACACGTGTCTGCTGAGGTGTTGCAGGGGGGACGGGACACGTGTCTGCTGAGGTGTTGCAGGGGGGGGACACGTGTCTGCTGAGGTGTTGCAGGGGGGGGACACGTGTCTGCTGAGGTGTTGCAGGGGGGGACACGTGTCTGCTGAGGTGTTGCAGGGGGGACGGGACACGTGTCTGCTGAGGTGTTGCAGGGGGGACGGGACACGTGTCTGCTGAGGTGTTGCAGGGGGGGGGGGCACGTGTCTGCTGAGGTGTTGCAGGGGGGACGGGACACGTGTCTGCTGAGGTGTTGCAGGGGGGGGACACGTGTCTGCTGAGGTGTTGCAGGGGGGACGGGACACGTGTCTGCTGAGGTGTTGCAGGGGGGACGGGACACGTGTCTGCTGAGGTGTTGCAGGGGGGGGGCACGTGTCTGCTGAGGTGTTGCAGGGGGGACGGGACACGTGTCTGCTGAGGTGTTGCAGGGGGGGGGGACACGTGTCTGCTGAGGTGTTGCAGGGGGGAGGGACACGTGTCTGCTGCGGTGTTGCAGGGGGGGACACGTGTCTGCTGAGGTGTTGCAGGGGGGACACGTGTCTGCTGAGGTGTTGCAGGGAGGGACACGTGTCTGCTGAGGTGTTGCAGGGGGGGGGACACGTGTCTGCTGAGGTGTTGCAGGGGGACACACACGTGTCTGCTGAGGTGTTGCAGGGGGGAGGGACACGTGTCTGCTGAGGTGTTGCAGGGGGGGGACACGTGTCTGCTGAGGTGTTGCAGGGGGGGACACGTGTCTGCTGAGGTGTTGCAGGGGGGAGGGACACGTGTCTGCTGAGGTGTTGCAGGGGGACACACACGTGTCTGCTGAGGTGTTGCAGAGGGGAGGGACACGTGTCTGCTGAGGTGTTGCAGGGGGGGACACGTGTCTGCTGAGGTGTTGCAGGGGGGGGACACGTGTCTGCTGAGGTGTTGCAGGGGGGACGGGACACGTGTCTGCTGAGGTGTTGCAGGGGGGACGGGACACGTGTCTGCTGAGGTGTTGCAGGGGGGGGACACGTGTCTGCTGAGGTGTTGCAGGGGGGAGGGACACGTGTCTGCTGAGGTGTTGCAGGGGGGGGCACGTGTCTGCTGAGGTGTTGCAGGGGGGACGGGACACGTGTCTGCTGAGGTGTTGCAGGGGGGACGGGACACGTGTCTGCTGAGGTGTTGCAGGGGGGGACACGTGTCTGCTGAGGTGTTGCAGGGGGGAGGGACACGTGTCTGCTGAGGTGTTGCAGGGGGGAGGGACACGTGTCTGCTGAGGTGTTGCAGGGGGGAGGGACACGTGTCTGCTGAGGTGTTGCAGGGGGGAGGGACACGTGTCTGCTGAGGTGTTGCAGTGGGGGGACACGTGTCTGCTGAGGTGTTGCAGTGGGGGGACACGTGTCTGCTGAGGTGTTGCAGTGGGGGGACACGTGTCTGCTGAGGTGTTGCAGTGGGGGGACACGTGTCTGCTGGGGTGTTGCAGGGGAGGGGGGGAGACAGCCCCAGGGGGGGGCCACATACGAGGCAGGAACAAGTTACTTTTTAAAGGGACCTTTACACAATGAACCCAGGGAAGCGCCCACGCGCGCGCCCACACGCCCCCACATACGTACCATTATGCATGAACTCCCTCCACACGGCAGAGCTGTAGCTCCCGGGCCCCGCCTCACAAGACACCAACTCCCTGATGAGTCTTACACATCAGAATTGATTTCAATTCAAGAATCAGATTTGAATTGATCAGAATTGATATATCATCATTCTTATATATTCTTAAAATCAGACCTTTACACAAGATAATATACATAAATTCTTACTAAATTATTTGAAATGTTTTGTAAAGTTTCCATTCACACATTTGTTCATCCCTGCCTTTGTTTACTCTCTGAACACGCGAGGATTTTGTATGCCGTTATCATGGCTTATCGACGGAACAAATTGCCAGTTAACATACTACACGCTGGATCGCTAGGTTGTTTCAAGCGCAGGTTAGACATATATATGATTGACTCTGGGTGGAGATCAATAGGGAGCTGCCTCGTTCAGGCCACAATATAGGCCTTCTGTAGCTACCTATATTATATAACGCACCCCAGGAGGTCAGGGCAGGTCAGGGGAGGTCAGGGCAGGTCAGGGCAGGTCAGGGCAGGTCAGGGGAAGTCAATGCAGGTCAGGGGAAGTCAATGCAGGTCAGGGGAAGTCAATGCAGGTCAGGAGGTCAACAGGTCAATCAGCCAAGTAGATAAGACTATCCAGAGATCCCGCCACGCGTTATCTGTACCCAGCCTCCCTCCACAATGCCCAACCACCTCCGTTCTCTTCCTCCCAGACAGCACACACCAAATTAATGCTAAATAACGAGATTTATTCCTGCGTGGCGCGTTAGTTGATGAGCCGAGAGTCGTGTACTTCACTACCACTCACACCATGGCTCAAGCAACGCAACACCCTTATCCTGCGTGGCGCGTTAGTTGATGAGCCGAGAGTCGTGTACTTCACTACCACTCACACCATGGCTCAAGCAACGCAACACCACCCTTATCAACGTTATCAACACAACACCAATGTTATCAACAATAATCAACACAAGACCACCGTTATCAACACAAGACCACCGTTATCAACACAAGACCACCGTTATCAACAATAATCAACACAAGACCACCGTTATCAACACAAGACCACCGTTATCAACACAAGACCACCGTTATCAACACAAGACCACCGTTATCAACATTAATCAATGCAAATTCATTCTCCCTTCACTGGCATAGTCCCCTTGATCCAGCTTTACCTAGGGGGGGGGGGGGCTTAAAATACACCATACACCGTGTATATTGTTGTAGGACCCATCTCCCTTAATGTATACTGTATACAGGTATACATGACGCCTAAGCTACCAGTTATACGATTGGCTATTCCTCAGCTGCTTATTTATGGCTAGGTGAACAGGGGCATCAGGGGTAATGAGACGCGCCAAAACGTTTCGTCCTTCAGGGAGGCGAATTTTTAGGATCATTCGGTTGTGTTTCGACTACGCGGACCACTGTGCTAAAAGTGGTAGGTACAGCGACAGACTAGCGTCTTGCAGGGGCGGGGTTCGATGCCCGATGTTTCAAGTGCGGTCTTTCACGCCGTCCTATCCTAACTTCTTAAGTCTTTTAAGGAGTTTAAAGACTTAAGTCTTTAAGAAAAAGTGTCAAGTGAAAGGCAGGTATTTTCTGATCTATTAGTTCCCAAACATCTGTGTTAAATGATAATTTTTGGTTTCAAACACCTGTTTTAAAATGCTTATTTCTCAAACACCTGATTTAAATAATGATTTCTAAAACACTTGTGTAAGTTAGACCAAAATTTAACTTCAAATGTCACCTAACTTCGGGTCTAGAAAATCACTACAGATCTGGTGCCAAATTCACGAAGCAGTTACGCAAGCACTTACGAATGTGTACATCTTTCCTCAATCTTTGACGGCTTTGGTTACATTTATTAAACAGTTTACAAGCATGAAAACTTCCCAATCAACGGTTGTTATTGTTATAAACAGCCTCCTGGTGCTTCGGAGCTCATTAACTGTTTAATAATTATAAACAAAGCCGCCAAAGAGTGAGAAAAGATGTACAGGTTCGTAAGTGCTTGCGTAACTGCTTCGTGAATCTGGCCCGTACCAGAAATTCAGTGGTTACAGGGGGGGTAAGTTGATGTTAATTACTGTACTATCGTAGCTAATTACCCATTAGATGGGTAATTAGCTTCTGGTGAGAGGCCAAACAGTTGCATTTGTAACGGAGTAGCATGTTCAAGAGAACGGCATGATCGGTAATACTTTTGGCATGTGCTGTCACTCTCGTTAGTACACCATAACTTACTATTTTGGTCACGTAACGGGCGGAGACCAAGAGCTAGAACCATCAATTATTCACGTCGGGGTCATTACACACCTGTTTATTAACCCTAATCAATAACACTTGGGCCTGGTCAATACAAATTGTGAAAAAATAACACATCAAAAGCCCGGTACAGAGGGCAACACCTGCTAACGTTAGCGGTGGTTGTAAGCCAGTTACTTGTCTAGCGACGTTGTTAGACGTGACCAAGTCCCGTAGTAACGAGGAGACGGCGTTATTAAGCCCGCAGAAACCACTACATCCTGGATGATGGTAATTGTTTAACACACAATTTAATATCTAACTTCCCTCCCCCCCCCCAGTCACACTCACACTATTTTCCTCTCCTGTGGCGTAATGATTGTAAACTTAACTGTTCGTATAGCGTTTGTAAACTTAACTAAACATATAGCAGAAGCCTCTGCCTGAAACGCTGTGCGAACTAGTGGCTTTACAAGAACGTAAACACATATGTAAACTTCAATGTAAACCCAATGTAAACTTCTTGTATACATAAATAAACAAATAAATGAGGAATCTTACCTTAACACGTGGGCGGAGGCACAGCTGTTAAAGCTACATCTGTGTTAGTTAACACAGGCAGAGACTGGAGGGGATTGGGGGACACATAAACGAGTCACGTAATCACCGCACACGGCAACAGGGGAAGGCCATTCAGGTTGGTTTTTAGCGCGAGAGGAAAAGGTTGGGTGGGGAATGGGATGCACTATTACTCACGTGTCACAAGACAAGAGGGCGAGAGGAGCGTATAGTCTCCCTCTGAACGTCCAGACGCGAATGGCGTGTTTTCTCCCGTTCAACCCCCGCGGCGGCTGGCTCGCTGCCGGGGGGCCGCCGCCCAAACTCTCGTACCATAAACATTAATATATACACGTCAGAGAAACAGACTTTATAGATATATATACACATATATGAGGCTTCATATATTCATACATGCGGGAAGGTTGTATGTATCCATGTATGGTTTGTACATCGGGGATGTATTGGCAAATATGGATCGCTACGCGTAACTTGTCAGTGAGAGAGAGAAGGTAATATCAAGGTTACAACAGTGATTGTGTCATGAATTTAGTCATGTTTAAATAATTTTAATACAAATAATAATAATAATAATATTAATATATTTTTTATTTGGTTTGTGAACGATACAGTAAGTGCTAAAAGTACACAGGGGGGTAAAATATGAAGTTAACCGCAACTGTTTTTAAGCTCTCGTATGGCAGCAGATTCTTGGACAGGTTAAAACTATTCTTCAGTAATGGTTTATTCTTAAGAAGGATAACCCATTATTGTGGAGCAGTTGTATTAATGGGTTATTCTTCAGAAGAATATGAACTTTCTTAAAGTAAGCTGAGTATCTGCTAAGACTGCTAAAGAATATAGTATCGATATTGGAGGAATTATTTATGTCCAAGTTTGAGGTCAGATTTTGAGAAGACAGCCTCACCCGACTTTGCAGGGTGACTAGTGGGTGGATGGGGCAAGTCATAGGTGGGTCGGGGTTGTCCCCCAAAATTTCTGTGAGGAGGATCAGCTCTCATGGCCTTCATCATTAAGTTGTGGGGAGATAAAATAATGGTTGTCAAGGCCATAGAGTTTCATCTTCGCTTCAAAATATTCAGAATCTAGACACATTTACATTTAAAATGCATAACCTTTTAGACCCCAGGCACCGCCGGGTACCTTACCTTGAGGTTACCTTGAGGTTACCTTGAGGTGCTTCCGGGGCTTAGCGTCCCCGCGGCCCGGTCGTCGACCAGGCCTCCTGGTTGCCTGACTGATCAACCAGGCTGTTGATCTACTTTTTGACGGGTACACCACATGCAAGAAATATCTTTGAAATAATATTTACAATAACAGGTTATAATTAATAATATTTTTTTTACCTAATACAATAATAAATGTAACAAATTTGTAATGATGTTAAGCACAGTATAGAAAAGTGAGGTGGTTCGTGGTACACCTGTTCACCTGATACACCTGTTCACCTGATACTCCTGTTCACCTGACACACATCTGTTCACCTAACACACACCTGTTCACCCAGCAGTAAACAGGCACCCTGGAGCCAGACAACTGTTGTGGGTGGCATCCTGGTGGTAGGGGGGGAGGGGGAGTTGCCAGCAGAACCGCCATCTTTTTTTGTATAAACAATTAAGTTAATATTTCCGTATTAAATAAACCCATGAAACTGAAACAAGTAAACAAAATAAACAAATAAACAAATTTAACAGTCACATACAAACGGAACAACAGAAATAACAGAAAAAATTTATATACAAAGGGGAATACAATAGGCTGTTGTACAGGACGCCAACACTAACAGTTGTGTAGTGTGAAGCCATCAATGTATTGTGGTACATAGTGTCATTGTCATGTTTTATATGTAAACACTACAGGGGATTCTTGCTTTATGTTATGATCGATTTGTGTGTTCTGAAGGGAGGAATATTTTGGTGATAGAGGAAGGCTGAAGCACTGAGATGGGATTGAACTATTGGGACACACACACACACACACACACACACACACACACACACACACACACACACACACACACACACACACACACACACTTACACACACACACACACACACACACACACACACACACCAAAGGGACAGTACACAATGAAGGGGAACAGCCTACCTGTAACGATTCGAGAAAGAGACCTGGGAGTGGATGTGACACCTAATCTAACTCCTGAGGCACATATAAATAGGATAACGACAGCAGCGTACTCTACACTGGCGAAAATTAGAACTTCATTCAGAAACCTAAATGAGGAGGCTTTTAGGGCGCTTTACACTGCCTACGTGAGACCCGTCTTAGAGTATGCCGCGCCATCATGGAGCCCCCATCTGAGGAAACACATAAAGAAACTGGAGAAGGTTCAGAGGTTTGCGACGAGGCTTGTCCCAGAGTTACGAGGGATGGGATATGAAGAGCGGCTGAAGGAACTGAACCTTACGACACTAGAGAAAAGAAGGGAGAGAGGAGATATGATAGGGACATATAAAATACTCAGGGGAATTGACAAAGTGGAAATAGATGAAATGTTCAAACGTAATAATAACAGAACGAGGGGACATGGGTGGAAACTGGAAACTCAGATGAGTCACAGAGATGTTAGGAAGTTTTCTTTTAGCGTGAGAGTAGTAGAAAAATGGAATGCACTTGGGGAACAGGTTGTGGAAGCAAATACTATTCATACTTTTAAAACTAGGTATGATAGGGAAATGGGACAGGAGTCATTGCTGTAAACAACCGATAGCTAGAAAGGCGGGATCCAAGAGTCAATGCTCGATCCTGCAAGCACGTATAGGTGAGTACATATAGGTGAGTACACACACACACACACACACACACACACACACACACACACACGGTATGCCACCAGGCTCGTCCCGGAACTGAGAGGATTGAGCTACGAGGAAAGGCTAAAGGAGCTGAACCTCACATCCCTGGAAAACAGAAGAGTAAGGGGAGACATGATAACCACCTACAAAATTCTCAGGGGAATTGACAGGGTGGACAAAGACAAACTCTTCAGCACGGGTGGGACACGAACAAGGGGACACAGGTGGAAACTTAGTACCCAGATGAGCCACAGAGACGTTAGAAAGAATTTTTTCAGTGTCAGAGTAGTTAATAAATGGAATGCTTTAGGCAGTGATGTGGTGGAGGCTGACTCCATACACAGTTTCAAATGTAGGTATGATAGAGCCCAGTAGGCTCAGGACTCTGTACACCAGTTGATTGACAGTTGAGAGGCGGGACCAAAGAGCCAAAGCTCAACCCCCGCAAGCACAATTAGGTGAGTACAATTAGGTGAGTACACACACACACACACACACACACACACACACACACACACACACACACACACACACACACACACACACACACACACACACACACACACACGAGGGGCCTCGTAGCCTGGTGGTGAGGGGCCTCGTAGCCTGGTGGATAGCGCGCAGGACTCGTAATTCTGTGGCGCGGGTTCGATTCCCGCACGAGGCAGAAACAAATGGGCAAAGTTTCTTTCACCCTAAGTGCCCCTGTTACCTAGCAGTAAATAGGTACCTGGGAGTTAGTCAGCTGTCACGGGCTGCTTCCTGGGGTGTGTGTGTGTGTGTGGGGTGGGGAAAAAAAAAAAAAAAAAAGTAGTTAGTAAACAGTTGATTGACAGTTGAGAGGCGGGCCGAAAGAGCAAAGCTCAACCCCCGCAAAAAAAAAACACAACTAGTAAACACACACACACGTCCTGTTAGAAGGTCTTGTTAGAAGGAGCTACACTGTGTTAGAAGGTGCTACACTGTGTTAGAAGGTGCTACACTGTGTTAGAAGGTGCTACACTGTGTTAGAAGGTGCTACACTGTGTTAGAAGGTGCTACACTGTGTTAGAAGGTGCTACACTGTGTTAGAAGGTGCTACACTGTGTTAGAAGGTGCTACACTGTGTTAGAAGGTGCTACACTGTGTTAGAAGGAGCTACACTGTGTTAGAAGGTGCTACACTGTGTTAGAAGGAGCTACACTGTGTTAGAAGGTGCTACACTGTGTTAGAAGGAGCTACACTGTGTTAGAAGGTGCTACACTGTGTTAGAAGGTGCTACACTGTGTTAGAAGGTGCTACACTGTGTTAGAAGGTGCTACACTGTGTTAGAAGGAGCTACACTGTGTTAGAAGGTGCTACACTGTGTTAGAAGGTGCTACACTGTGTTAGAAGGTGCTACACTGTGTTAGAAGGTGCTACACTGTGTTAGAAGGAGCTACACTGTGTTAGAAGGTGCTACACTGTGTTAGAAGGAGCTACACTGTGTTAGAAGGTGCTACACTGTGTTAGAAGGTGCTACACTGTGTTAGAAGGAGCTACACTGTGTTAGAAGGTGCTACACTGTGTTAGAAGGTGCTACACTGTGTTAGAAGGAGCTACACTGTGTTAGAAGGTGCTACACTGTGTTAGAAGGAGCTACACTGTGTTAGAAGGTGCTACACTGTGTTAGAAGGAGCTACACTGTGTTAGAAGGTGCTACACTGTGTTAGAAGGTGCTACACTGTGTTAGAAGGTGCTACACTGTGTTAGAAGGTGCTACACTGTGTTAGAAGGAGCTACACTGTGTTAGAAGGTGCTACACTGTGTTAGAAGGAGCTACACTGTGTTAGAAGGTGCTACACTGTGTTAGAAGGTGCTACACTGTGTTAGAAGGTGCTACACTGTGTTAGAAGGTGCTACACTGTGTTAGAAGGTGCTACACTGTGTTAGAAGGTGCTACACTGTGTTAGAAGGTGCTACACTGTGTTAGAAGGAGCTACACTGTGTTAGAAGGTGCTACACTGTGTTAGAAGGTGCTACACTGTGTTAGAAGGTGCTACACTGTGTTAGAAGGAGCTACACTGTGTTAGAAGGTGCTACACTGTGTTAGAAGGAGCTACACTGTGTTAGAAGGTGCTACACTGTGTTAGAAGGTGCTACACTGTGTTAGAAGGTGCTACACTGTGTTAGAAGGTGCTACACTGTGTTAGAAGGTGCTACACTGTGTTAGAAGGAGCTACACTGTGTTAGAAGGTGCTACACTGTGTTAGAAGGTGCTACACTGTGTTAGAAGGTGCTACACTGTGTTAGAAGGAGCTACACTGTGTTAGAAGGAGCTACACTGTGTTAGAAGGTGCTACACTGTGTTAGAAGGAGCTACAATGTGTTAGAAGGAGCTACACCGTGTTAGAAGGAGCATGTTACTGTAGCATGTAGGGCAGCATGTTGTCAGACTACAACATGACTGTAGCATGTAGGGCAGTATGTTGTCAGCCTACAACATGACTGTAGCATGTGGGCAGCATGTTGTCAGCCTACAACATGACTGTAGCATGTAGGGCAGTATGTTGTCAGCCTACAACATGACTGTAGCATGTGGGCAGCATGTTGTCAGACTACAACATGACTGTAGCATGTAGGGCAGTATGTTGTCAGCCTACAACATGACTGTAGCATGTGGGCAGCATGTTGTCAGACTACAACATGACTGTAGCATGTAGGGCAGTATGTTGTCAGCCTACAACATGACTGTAGCATGTGGGCAGCATGTTGTCAGACTACAACATGACTGTAGCATGTTGGGCAGCATGTTGTCAGACTACAACATGACTGTACCATGTTGGGCAGCATGTTGTCAGCCTACAACATGACTGTAGCATGTGGGCAGCATGTTGTCAGCCTACAACATGACTGTACCATGTTGGGCAGCATGTTGTCAGCCTACAACATGACTGTACCATGTTGGGCAGCATGTTGTCAGCCTACAACATGACTGTACCATGTTGGGCAGTATGTTGTCAGCCTACAACATGACTGTAGCATGTAGGGCAGTATGTTGTCAGCCTACAACATGACTGTAGCATGTGGGCAGCATGTTGTCAGACTACAACATGACTGTAGCATGTAGGGCAGTATGTTGTCAGCCTACAACATGACTGTAGCATGTGGGCAGCATGTTGTCAGACTACAACATGACTGTAGCATGTAGGGCAGTATGTTGTCAGCCTACAACATGACTGTAGCATGTGGGCAGCATGTTGTCAGACTACAACATGACTGTAGCATGTTGGGCAGCATGTTGTCAGACTACAACATGACTGTACCATGTTGGGCAGCATGTTGTCAGCCTACAACATGACTGTAGCATGTGGGCAGCATGTTGTCAGCCTACAACATGACTGTACCATGTTGGGCAGCATGTTGTCAGCCTACAACATGACTGTACCATGTTGGGCAGCATGTTGTCAGCCTACAACATGACTGTACCATGTTGGGCAGTATGTTGTCAGCCTACAACATGACTGTAGCATGTGGGCAGTATGTTGTGCCTCTAGGGCTCATCTGCCTCTATATTGACACACAGCTCTCGGCTCTATGTGACTCTGTATGACGTCACTACCAGCCTCCATTAGCGCAGTAGGCTACATTCAACAACCAGAGTCAATACACTCTTGATAATTGGTCATCAACACCCCTGTGACTCGCCCCACTTTCCCTATACCCATCTTGCCCGGGTTCGAATCCTGGATGGGGGGGGGGTATTGATCCCTAACTGATCAAAACGACACGCAAAATTGACGTGACGTCACGTTTTCTATTCGAGGGTCTTCGATGTGGTTAGGTTCGGGTAAATTAGTACACCAGTTTAGTGAGGGTGTGGACGCTGGGAAGGACTGACCAAACCGCTTCAGACAGGCAGTGTAGCCGTAACTAGGGGACAGGACCGGGAGCTACAGTTCGTACGGTCCAGTAAGGCTCAAATTGGCCTGGACGGTATAGAGCGACGGTCTCGCTTCATGCAGGTCCGCGTTCAATCCCCAACCGTCCATAAGTGGTTGGGGCACCATTCCATCCCACCGTCCCATCCCTAATCCTTCTCCTGACCCCTTCCCTGTGCTGTATAGTCGTGGTGGCTTGGCGCTTTCCCCTGATATTTACCCTCCCCCTTCTCCCTCTGAGGCTATGGATCGTAAGTTTACGATACTCATCACAGCAGACTTACGATACTCATCACAACAGACTTACGATACTCATCACAGCAGACTTACGATACTCATCACAGCAGACTTATGATACTCATCACAGCAGACTTACGATACTCATCACAACAGACTTGCGATACTCATCACAGCAGACTTACGATACTCATCACAGCAGACTTACGATACTCATCACAGCAGACTTACGATACTCATCACAGCAGACTTACGATACTCATCACAGCAGACTTACGAGACTCATCCCAGCAGACTTACGAGACTCATCCCAGCAGACTTACGATACTCATCACAGCAGACTTACGAGACTCATCCCAGCAGACTTACCATACTCATCCCAGCAGACTTACGATACTCATCACAGCAGACTTACGAGACTCATCACATCAGACTTACGAGACTCATCCCAGCAGACTTACGATACTCATCACAGCAGACGTACGAGACTCATCCCAGCAGACTTACCATACTCATCCCAGCAGACTTACCATACTCATCCCAGCAGACTTACCATACTCATCCCAGCAGACTTACGATACTCATCACAGCAGACTTACGAGACTCATCACAGCAGACTTACGAGACTCATCCCAGCAGACTTACGATACTCATCACAGCAGACGTACGAGACTCATCCCAGCAGACTTACCATACTCATCCCAGCAGACTTACCATACTCATCCCAGCAGACTTACGATACTCATCCCAGCAGACTTACGATACTCATCACATCAGACCTACGATACTCATCCCAGCAGACTTACCATACTCATCCCAGCAGACTTACGATACTCATCACATCAGACCTACGATACTCATCCCAGCAGACTTACGATACTCATCACAACAGACTTACGATACTCATCAACATAATTAAATAACACATTACTCTAAAACTAACATTTTTCATCCAATGAAAAATGCATAATTTTGTGGATTCAAAAGTTAGTTGGAAGTGAATAACCTCAGCAACGTGCATAAGGGGTCATATATCACTTAGTTTAGTCGTTAAGGTTGGTCTTGCAAAGACTGCCATTACTTCATTGTAAAGTTGTGATATAATGTCTGCACTCCAAGATGGTAAATGGCAGGAGACTACTGCATTAATCAGAAATATTTTTACCATTCTGCTTGGCTTCCTCTGTCGTGGGGACCCAAAGCCTCGGAGAAGAGAATAAGAAGCATTCAAAGATGACCTTCCAGATTCTCCCTACTCATTTAATTTAGTTTTTGCTACGGCTTCACATGTCCACTTGGGGACTGTCAACCTCAATGATATTAGTATATGGGCAAGACAATAACAAGGCTCCATCAAACAACATATAATTTCTACACAAAACTAGACCATCACGGAAAGATATTCTGACCAACAAGAATGGAATAATTAATATATCTTGGCCAGCTATTGACAGCCAGCAGTTGACAGCCAGTTGTTGACAGCCAGTTGTTGACAGCCAGCTGTTGACAGCCAGCTATTGACAAGGAGGCTGCAGTGAGCCTCTTGACCCATCTGACACCTTCAACTCATCCTCCTTGGCTGTATATGTGGCTACTTAAGCTGAGTTGTTTACATCTCATCTCTGCCTTTGAGAATGTTCACAAGTTCAACGAAACGCATTTATTAGTGCCAGGCTACACGGTTAATCTTACGACTTTCTTCTTAAGAGAAGATAAGAACAATTAATCTCTTTCTTTGTTATATTCAGTAACACACACACACACATACATACACATATACATACATACATACATACATACATACATACATACATCTGGGGGCCTCGTAGCCTGGTGGATAGCGCGCAGGACTCGTAATTCTGTGGCGCGGGTTCGATTCCCGCACGAGGCAGAAACAAATGGGCAGTTTCTTTCACCCTGAATGCCCCTGTTACCTAGCAGTAAACAGGTACCTGGGAGTTAGTCAGCTGTCACGGGCTGCTTCCTGGGGTGGGTGTGTGTGTGTGTGTGTGTGGTGTGGAAAAAAAAAAAAAAAGTAGTAGTTAGTAAACAGTTGATTGACAGTTGAGAGGCGGGCCGAAAGAGCAAAGCTCAACCCCCGCAAACACAACTAGGTGAAAACAACTAGGTGAAAACATACATACATACATACATACATACATACATACATACATACATACATACATATATATGCATGTGTGTGTTGTTGAATATGACCGAAAAGGTAAGATTAATAATTCTAACACGAATTTTCTCAATATTTCTTATGTTTCTATTCACTGTCGAGGGTAATTGAAATATCAATTCTCCAAAATTCACTTTTATTTACGGGCTGAACGCGTTTCTTAATTCTTATTACATTTTCAAAGACTTAATTTACACATACAAATTCATCATACTTATACTCGTTTTGGGTGAGGTGATATGGCACAAAAGTTTTGGGTGAGGTGACAAACAGAAGACAGAACACGAAACAATGGGATGAAAACATAAGAATGGAAGTAACTGCAAAGGGCCTATTGGCCCATACTTCCTCTTGCTGCTTCTATATTGGTGAGAGTCTTGAAGTGAGTAGAATATAGTTGTGCATTAATTGGCTGTTGATTGCTGGTGTTCACTTTTTGATGTGTAGTGCCTTGCAGATGTCAAGCCGCCTGCTATCGCTGTATCTATCAATGATTTTTGTGTTGTTTGTTAAGACTTCTCTGGTGATGGTCTGGTTGTGGGAAGAGATTATATGTTCCTTAATGGAGCCCTGTTGCTTATGCATCGTTAATCGCCTGGAAAGAGACGTTGTTGTCTTGCCTATATACTGAGTTCCTGGGGGCTGACAGTCCCCAAGTGGGCATGTGAAGGCATGAACAACGTTCGTCACTTTCAAGGCGTTTTTCTTCGTGTCGGAAGATTTCTTCATTAGCAGGTTGGCAGATTTCCTACTCTTATAATATATTGTTAGTTCTATTTTTGGTTGACGTCATTTGGGGTAACGTTCCTCTCAATGATCTCTTTTTAGGGTTCTTTCCTCCGCTTTGTAGGACGCGGAGAAGAAGTTTCTGTAGAACAATTTTATTGGAAGTACGGGTATGTGGCATCCTTCACCTGTTGGACACCTCGCCACCTGCTTCCAACCAGAGCTGTGAGTGAGAGCTCGGTCAACGTAAGCATTCACAACACTCCGTTAGTATCTCTCTGGGCAGTCGCTGTCAGCGTTACGGCACATCCCTATGTTTGTCTCCTTAGTGTATACTGCATGATGAAAGCTGCCTTTTTTCATGATTGGAAAGGAAAGAACGGGAAGTTGATGAGTCTTAATAACCCTCCAGAGGTTGATAGGCCTTAATAACCCTCCAGAGGTTGATAGGCCACAATAACCCTCCAGAGGTTGATGGGCCTTAATAACCCTCCAGAGGTTGATAGACCTTAATAACCCTCCAGAGGTTGACAGGCTTTAATAACCCTCCAGGTTGATAGACCTTAATAACCCTCCAGAGGTTGATAGACCTTAATAACCCTCCAGAGGTTGACAGGCTTTAATAACCCTCCAGGTTGATAGACCTTAATAACCCTCCAGAGGTTGATAGACCTTAATAACCCTCCAGAGGTTGATAGACCTTAATAACCCTCCAGAGGTTGACAGGCTTTAATAACCCTCCAGGTTGATAGACCTTAATAACCCTCCAGAGGTTGATAGACCTTAATAACCCTCCAGAGGTTGATAGACCTTAATAACCCTCCAGAGGTTGACAGGCTTTAATAACCCTCCAGGTTGATAGACCTTAATAACCCTCCAGAGGTTGACAGGCCTTAATAACCCTCCAGAGGTTGATAGGCCACAATAACCCTCCAGAGGTTGATGGGCCTTAATAACCCTCCAGAGGTTGATAGACCTTAATAACCCTCCAGAGGTTGATAGGTCTTAATAACCCTCCAGAGGTTGATAGACCTTAATAACCCTCCAGAGGTTGATAGGCCTTAATAACCCTCCAGAGGTTGATAGGCCTTAATAACCCTCCAGAGGTTGATAGACCTTAATAACCCTCCAGAGGTTGATAGACCTTAATAACCCTCCAGAGGTTGATAGACCTTAATAACCCTCCAGAGGTTGACAGGCCTTAATAACCCTCCAGGTTGATAGGCACTAATAACCCTCCAGAGGTTGATAGGCCTTAATAACCCTCCAGAGGTTGATAGACCTTAATAACCCTCCAGAGGTTGACAGGCCTTAATAACCCTCCAGAGGTTGATAGGCCACAATAACCCTCCAGAGGTTGATGGGCCTTAATAACCCTCCAGAGGTTGATAGACCTTAATAACCCTCCAGAGGTTGATAGGTCTTAATAACCCTCCAGAGGTTGATAGGCCTTAATAACCCTCCAGAGGTTGATAGGCCTTAATAACCCTCCAGAGGTTGATAGACCTTAATAACCCTCCAGAGGTTGACAGGCCTTAATAACCCTCCAGAGGTTGATAGGCCACAATAACCCTCCAGAGGTTGATGGGCCTTGATAACCCTCCAGAGGTTGATAGACCTTAATAACCCTCCAGAGGTTGATAGGTCTTAATAACCCTCCAGAGGTTGATAGGCCTTAATAACCCTCCAGAGGTTGATAAACCTTAATAACCCTCCAGAGGTTGATAGGCCTTAATAACCCTCCAGAGGTTGATAGACCTTAATAACCCTCCAGAGGTTGATAGGCCTTAATAACCCTCCAGAGGTTGATAGACCTTAATAACCCTCCAGAGGTTGACAGGCCTTAATAACCCTCCAGAGGTTGATAGGCCACAATAACCCTCCAGAGGTTGATGGGCCTTAATAACCCTCCAGAGGTTGATAGACCTTAATAACCCTCCAGAGGTTGATAGGTCTTAATAACCCTCCAGAGGTTGATAGGCCTTAATAACCCTCCAGAGGTTGATAAACCTTAATAACCCTCCAGAGGTTGATAGGCCTTAATAACCCTCCAGAGGTTGATAGACCTTAATAACCCTCCAGAGGTTGATAGGCCTTAATAACCCTCCAGAGGTTGATAGACCTTAATAACCCTCCAGAGGTTGACAGGCCTTAATAACCCTCCAGAGGTTGATAGGCCTTAATAACCCTCCAGAGGTTGATAGGCCTTAATAACCCTCCAGAGGTTGATAGGCCTTAATAACCCTCCAGAGGTTGATGGGCCTTAATAACCCTCCAGAGGTTGATAGACCTTAATAACCCTCCAGAGGTTGATAGGCCTTAATAACCCTCCAGAGGTTAATAGGCCTTAATAACCCTCCAGAGGTTGATGGGCCTTAATAACCCTCCAGAGGTTGATAGACCTAAATAACCCTCCAGAGGTTGACAGGCCTTAATAACCCTCCAGAGGTTGATAGGCCTTAATAACCCTCCAGAGGTTGATAGGCCTTAATAACCCTCCAGAGGTTAATAGACCTTAATAACCCTTCAGAGGTTGATAGGCCTTAATAACCCTCCAGAGGTTGATGGGCCTTAATGACCCTCCAGAGGTTGATGGGCCTTAATAACCCTCCAGAGGTTGATAGGCCTTAATAACCCTTCAGAGGTTGATAGGCCTTAATAACCCTCCAGAGGTTGACAGACCTTATAACCCTCCAGAGGTTGATAGGCCTTAATAACCCTCCAGAGGTTGATATACCTTAATAACCCTCCAGAGGTTGATAGGCCTTAATAACCCTCCAGAGGTTGACAGACCTTATAACCCTCCAGAGGTTGATAGGCCTTAATAACCCTCCAGAGGTTGATATACCTTAATACCCCTCCAGAGGTTGATAGGCCTTAATAACCCTCCAGAGGTTGATATACCTTAATAACCCTCCAGAGGTTGACAGGCCTTAATAACCCTCCAGAGGTTGATAGGCCTTAATAACTCTCCACAGGTTGATAGACATTAATAACCCTCCAGAGGTTGATAGGCCTTAATAACCCTCCAGAGGTTGACAGACCTTATAACCCTCCAGAGGTTGATAGGCCTTAATAACCCTCCAGAGGTTGATATACCTTAATAACCCTCCAGAGGTTGATATACCTTAATAACCCTCCAGAGGTTGACAGGCCTTAATAACCCTTCAGAGGTTGATGGGCCTTAATAACCCTCCAGAGGTTGATAGGCCTTAATAACCCTTCAGAGGTTGATAGGCCTTAATAACCCTCCAGAGGTTGATAGACCTTAATAACCCTCCAGAGGTTGATAGACCTTAATAACCCTCCAGAGGTTGATAGGCCTTAATAACCCTCCAGAAGTTGATAGGCCTTAATAACCCTCCAGAGGTTGATAGGTCTTAATAACCCTCCAGAGGTTGATAGGCCTCAGTAACCCTCTAGAGGTTGATAGGCCTTAATTACCCTCCAGAGGTTGACAGGCCTTAATAACCCTCCAGAAGTTGATAGGCCTTAATAACCCTCCAGAGGTTGACTGGCTTTAATAACCCTTCAGAGGTTGATGGGCCTTAATAACCCTCCAGAGATTGATAGGCCTTAATAACCCTCCAGAGGTTGATAGGCCTTAATAACCCTCCAGAGGTTGACAGGCCTTAATAACTCTCTAGAGGTTGATAGGCCTTAATAACCTTCTAGAGGTTGATAGGCCTTAATAACCCTCCAGAGGTTGACAGGCCTTAATAACCCTCCAAAAGTTGATAGGCCTTAATAACCCTCCAGAGGTTGACAGTCCTTAATAACCTTTCAGAGGTTGATGGGCCTTAATAACCCTCCAGAGGTTGATAGGCCTTAATAACCCTCTAGAGGTTGATAGACTTTAATAACCCTCCAGAGGTTGAAAGGCCTTAATAACCCTCTAGAGGTTGATAGACCTTAATAACCCTCCAGAGGTTGATAGGCCTTAATAACCCTCCAGAGGTTGACCGGCCTTAATAACCCTCCAGAGGTTGAAAGGCCTTAATAACCCTCCAGAGGTTGAAAGGCCTTAATAACCCTCCAGAGGTTGATAGACCTTAATAACCCTCCAGAGGTTGATAGGTCTTAATAACCCTCCAGAGGTTGATAGGCCTTAATAACCCTCCAGAGGTTGACAGGCCTTAATAACCCTCCAGAGGTTGAAAGGCCTTAATAACCCTCCAGAGGTTGATAGGCCTTAATAACCCTCCAGAGGTTGACAGGCCTTAATAACCCTCCAGAGGTTGAAAGGCCTTAATAACCCTCCAGAGGTTGACCGGCCTTAATAACCCTCCAGAGGTTGATAGACCTTAATAACCCTCCAGAGGTTGACAGACCTTAATAACCCTCCAGAGATTGTCAGACCTTAATAACCCTCCAGAGGTTGATAGGCCTTAATAACCCTCTAGAGGTTGATGGGCCTTAATAACCCTCCAGAGGTTGATAGGCCTTAATAACCCTCCAGAGGTTGAAAGGCCTTAATAACCCTCCAGAGGTTGATAGGCCTTAATAACCCTCCAGAGGTTGACAGGCCTTAATAACCCTCCAGAGGTTGACAGGCCTTAATAACCCTCCAGAGGTTGACAGGCCTTAATAACCCTCCAGAGGTTGACAGGCCTTAATAACCCTCCAGAGGTTGACAGGCCTTAATAACCCGCCAGAGGTTGACAGACCTTAATAACCCTCCAGAGGTTGACAGACCTTAATAACCCTCCAGAGGTTGACAGGCCTTAATAACCCTCCAGAGGTTGACAGGCCTTAATAACCCTCCAGAGGTTGACAGGCCTTAATAACCCGCCAGAGGTTGACAGACCTTAATAACCCTCCAGAGGTTGACAGGCCTTAATAACCCTCCAGAGGTTGACAGACTTTAATAACCCTCCAGAGGTTGACAGACCTTAATAACCCTCCAGAGGTTGACAGGCCTTAATAACCCTCCAGAGGTTGACAGGCCTTAATAACCCTCCAGAGGTTGACAGACCTTAATAACCCTCCAGAGGTTGACAGACCTTAATAACCCTCCAGAGGTTGACAGACCTTAATAACCCTCCAGAGGTTGACAGACCTTAATAACCCTCCAGAGGTTGATAGGCCTTAATAACCCTCCAGAGGTTGACAGGCCTTAATAATCCTCCAGAGGTTGACAGGCCTTAATAACCCTCCAGAGGTTGATAGGCCTTAATAACCCTCCAGAGGTTGACAGGCCTTAATAACCCTCCAGAGGTTGATAGGCCTTAATAACCCTCCAGAGGTTGATAGGCCTTAATAACCCTCCAGAGGTTGATAGGCCTTAATAACCTTCCAGAAGTTGATAGACCTTAATAACCCTCCAGAGGTTGATAGGCCTTAATAACCCTCCAGAGGTTGACAGGCCTTAATAACCCTCCAGAGGTTGATAGGCCTTAATAACCCTCCAGAGGTTGATAGGCCTTAATAACCTTCCAGAGGTTGATAGGCCTTAATAACCCTCCAGAGGTTGAAAGGCCTTAATAACCCTCCAGAGGTTGATGGGCCTTAATAACCCTCCAGAGGTTGATAGGCCTTAATAACCCTCCAGAGGTTGATAGGCCTTAATAACCTTCCAGAAGTTGATAGACCTTAATAACCCTCCAGAGGTTGATAGGCCTTAATAACCCTCCAGAGGTTGACAGGCCTTAATAACCCTCCAGAGGTTGATAGGCCTTAATAACCCTCCAGAGATTGATAGGCCTTAATAACCCTCCAGAGGTTGATAGGCCTTAATAACCCTCCAGAGGTTGACAGGCCTTAATAACCCTCCAGAGGTTGACAGGCCTTAATAATCCTCCAGAGGTTGACAGGCCTTAATAACCCTCCAGAGGTTGATAGGCCTTAATAACCCTCCAGAGGTTGACAGGCCTTAATAATCCTCCAGAGGTTGACAGGCCTTAATAACCCTCCAGAGGTTGACAGGCCTTAATAATCCTCCAGAGGTTGACAGGCCTTAATAACCCTCCAGAGGTTGATAGGCCTTAATAACCCTCCAGAGGTTGACAGGCCTTAATAATCCTCCAGAGGTTGACAGGCCTTAATAACCCTCCAGAGGTTGATAGGCCTTAATAACCCTCTAGAGGTTGATAGGCCTTAATAACCCTCCAGAGGTTGACAGGCCTTAATAATCCTCCAGAGGTTGACAGGCCTTAATAACCCTCCAGAGGTTGATAGGCCTTAATAACCCTCCAGAGGTTGACAGGCCTTAATAATCCTCCAGAGGTTGACAGGCCTTAATAACCCTCCAGAGGTTGATAGGCCTTAATAACCCTCTAGAGGTTGATAGGCCTTAATAACCCTTCAGAGGTTGATAGGCCTTAATAACCCTCCAGAGGTTGACAGGCCTTAATAACCCTCTAGAGGTTGACAGGCAAGACTGACTAACAAGGATCAGTGCATGATGTCATTGGGTGATTAATTCCTGCCCACGGAGTTATGTCTACCGGCATTCATGCCACCACTTGCGAAACCTGTTCATCTTTCCTCAGCGATGGGGCGGCTTTGTTGACATTTAGTAAAGAGGTTATGAGGTTGAACTACGAGGTTGGCGGAATGTATCGGCCATACTCTGCTCAGGAGTCGCTCTCTGAGGGTCATGTCTTAGGGTGAGTGGGAGTGAGTCTGGATGTGTGTGTGAAGGTTCGAGGTGTTAGCTCCTGGGTCCCACCTTTGTGAGCCTAGGTTGTCTAGGGTGGAGTCTTCCCGGGGGATTTGTCTCTGTAATTGGTGCTGCGTTTGTGTCTGTCATATACACACACACGCACATACATACACGCACATACACACACACGCACATACGCACATACATACACACACGTACATACACACTATCTCACACACACACGCGCATACACACGCAGACACATACACACACGCACATACACACTATCTCACACACACTCGCGCATACACACGCACACACATACACACACGCACATACACACTATCTCACACAGACACATGCACATACACACTATCTCACACACATACACACACACACACACACACACACACACACACACACACACACACACACACACACACACACACACACACACACACACACACACACACACACACACACACACACATACACACACACACACACACACACACAAGATGGAAGATGGTAGACCCAGACAGGAATATGATAGAAACAACATGGCCACCATTAACATAATGGAGAGAGCAGCTTCTGTGGCTAGCAGGAATGGATCTGGACTACTAATCATGAGAGACTTCAACCATGGGAAGATAGATTGGAAGAACAGAGACCCGCATGGAGAACCAGAAACATGGAGAGCTAAGCTGCTGGACGTGGCAACAAGAAACTTTCTAAGCCAGCATATCAAGGATCCAACAAGAATGAGAGAGGATGAACCAGCAATGCATGATCTGATATTTACCCTAAATGAGTGGGATATAAGGGAAGTTAAGATGGAAACACCCTTGGGAATGAGTGACCACAGTGTATTGAACTTTGAGTACCTGGTAGAGCTAGGAATTATCTCCCTCAAAAAAGAACTAGGAAACAAAAGGCTGGCATACCGAAAGGGGAACTATGAGGAGATGAGAAGCTTTCTAAGGGAAATACCTTGGGACACAGACCTCAGAGCTAAGTCTGTACAAGACATGACGGACTATGTCACCCAAAAGTGTCAGGAGGCAGTAAGCAGGTACATCCCGGTCCGACAGGAAAAATCCGAGAAGCAAAAGAAGAATCCGTGGTATAATAGGGTATGTATGGAAGCAAAGGGACTGAACAAAAGGGCGTGGAGGAACTTCCGGAATAACAGAACACCAGAAAGCAGAGAGAGAGATATCAGAGAACCAGGATTGAGTATGTTAGTGTGAGAAGAGCAGCTGAGAAAAGTTATGAAAATGATATAGCAAACAAAGCCAAGACCGAGCCAAAGCTACTCCACAGTCACATCAGAAGGAAAACAACAGTGAAAGAACAGGTATTGAAACTTATAACAGGCGAGGACAGGTATACAGAGAATGACAGAGAGGTGTGTGAGGAACTCAACAAGAGGTTCCAGGAGGTCTTCACAATAGAACAAGGTGAGGTCACTGTGCTAGGAGAAAGGGAAGTAAACCAGGCGGCCTTGGAAGAGTTTGAAATTACGAGAGAGGAGGTCAAGAGACACCTGCTGGACCTGGATGTTTGAAAGGCTGTTGGTCCAGACGGGATCTCGCCATGGATACTGAAAGAGTGTGCAGAGGCACTTTGCTTGCCACTCTCCATTGTGTATAGTAGGTCACTGGAGACGGGAGACCTACCAGAAATATGGAAGACGGCGAATGTGGTCCCAATATACAAAAAGGGCGACAGGCAAGAGGCACTGAACTACAGGCCAGTGTCCTTAACTTGAATACCATGCAAGGTGATGGAGAAGATCGTGAGAAAAAACCTGGTAGCACATCTGGAGAAAAGAGACTTCGTGACAAATCGACAACATGGGTTCAGGGAGGGTAAATCTTGCCTGACTGGCTTAATAGAATTCTATGACCAGGTAACACAGATTAAGCAAGAAAGAGAGGGCTGGGCGGACTGCATTTTCTTGGATTGTCGGAAAGCCTTTGACACAGTACCGCATAAGAGGCTGGTACATAAGCTGGAGAGACAGGCAGGTGTAGCTGGTAAGGTGCTCCAGTGGATAAGGGAGTACCTAAGCAATAGGCAGCAGAGAGTTACGGTGAGGGGTGAGACCTCCGATTGGCATGAAGTCACCAGTGGAGTCCCACAGGGCTCTGTACTCGGTCCTATCTTGTTTCTGATATATGTAAATGATCTCCCGGAGGGTATAGATTCATTTCTCTCAATGTTTGCGGATGATGCCAAAATTATGAGAAGGATTAAGACAGAAGAGGACTGTTTGAGGCTTCACGAAGACCTAGACAAACTGCAGGAATGGTCGAACAAGTGGTTGTTAGTGTTTAACCCAACCAAATGTAATATAATGAAGATAGGTGCAGGGAGCAGGAGGCCAAATACAAGGTATTATCTGGGAGAGGAAATTCTTCACGAGTCAGAGAAAGAAAAAGACTTGGGAGTTGATATCACGCCAGACCTGTCTCCTGCAGCACATATCAAGAGGATAACATCAGCGGCATATGCCAGGCTGGCCAACATACGAACGGCATTCAGAAACTTGTGTAAGGAATCTTTCAGAACTTTGTATACCACATATGTCAGGCCAATCCTGGAGTACGCAGCCCCAGCATGGAGTCCGTATCTAGTCAAGGATAAGACTAAACTGGAAAAGGTTCAAAGATTTGCCACCAGACTAGTACCCGAGCTGAGAGGTATGAGCTACGAGGAGAGACTACGGGAATTAAACCTCACTTCGCTGGAAGACAGAAGAGTTAGGGGGGACATGATCACCACATTCAAGATTCTCAAGGGAATTGATAGGGTAGATAAAGACATGCTATTTAACACAAGGGGCACACGCACAAGGGGACACAGGTGGAAACTGAGCGCCCAAATGAGCCACAGAGATATCAGAAAGAACTTTTTTAGTGTCAGAGTGGTTGACAAATGGAATGCATTAGGAAGTGATGTGGTGAAGGCTGACTCCATACACAGTTTCAAGTGTAGATATGATAGAGCCCAATAGGCTCAGGAACCTGTACACTAGTTGATTGACGGTTGAGAGGCGGGACCAAAGAGCCAGAGCTCAACCCACACAAGCACAACTAGGTGAGTACACACGCCAACTAGTCTCAGTCACCTGTCCTCACACTTAAAGCAATCCAATCGTTACCTTCCTTATCAGCCACAACGTTAAAAATACGACTGTTTAAACAACATTAAAACCCAGATAATATTAACGTTGCTTCCCACTAACGACTTGTGGCGCAACAGGCCCGATTAACGAGGCCATTAACGGAAGGAGCGGAGCCACAACAGGCACCTGGATCCACTGGTCAACCCCAGCATCAACACCGTGCTAACCCACACTATAAGGGTCAACACTCTGCTTGTAATTTCGCCTTTGTCTCTACTATAATATGGCACTTATGTATATTGGACTTAAGGGCGATATTACTGAACACACTTCGAAATATTTTTTTTAACGCAGTTGACTTCAACGTAACAATTGAGGAGGTTCAGACACACTTAACCCACCGTAATACTGACGTTTGTAGACCCCATACCCATCCTGTGGGTGGTAGTGGACCCCATACCCATCCTGTGGGTGGTAGTGGACCCCATACCCATCCTGTGGGTGGTGGTGGACCCCATACCCATCCTGTGGGTGGTAGTGGACCCCATACCCATCCTGTGGGTGGTAGTGGACCCCATACCCATCCTGTGGGTGGTGGTGGACCCCATACCCATCCTGTGGGTGGTAGTGGACCCCATACCCATCCTGTGGGTGGTGGTGGACCCCATACCTATCCTGTGGGTGGTAGTGGACCACCATACTCATCCTGTGGGTGGTGGTGGACCCCATACCCATCCTGTGGGTGGTAGTGGACCACCATACCCATCCTGTGGGTGGTAGTGGACCCCATACCCATCCTGTGGGTGGTAGTGGACCCCATACCCATCCTGTGGGTGGTAGTGGACCCCATACCCATCCTGTGG
Source organism: Procambarus clarkii (assembly GCF_040958095.1). Taxonomy (NCBI): domain Eukaryota; kingdom Metazoa; phylum Arthropoda; class Malacostraca; order Decapoda; family Cambaridae; genus Procambarus; species Procambarus clarkii. The sequence continues at coordinate 46,283,127 of NC_091160.1, read as the reverse complement.
GTGGTAGTGGACCCCCATACCCATCCTGTGGGTTGTAGTGGACCACCACACCCGTCCTGTGGGTGGTAGTGGACCCCATACCCATCCTGTGGGTGGTAGTGGACCCCATACCCATCCTGTGGGTGGTGGTGGACCCCATACCCATCCTGTGGGTGGTAGTGGACCCCATACCCATCCTGTGGGTGGTAGTGGACCCCCATACCCATCCTGTGGGTGGTAGTGGACCCCATACCCATCCTGTGGGTGGTAGTGGACCCCATACCCATCCTGTGGGTGGTAGTGGACCCCATACCCATCCTGTGGGTGGTGGTGGACCCCATACCCATCCTGTGGGTGGTAGTGGACCCCATACCCATCCTGTGGGTGGTGGTGGACCCCATACCCATCCTGTGGGTGGTAGTGGACCCCATACCCATCCTGTGGGTGGTAGTGGACCCCCATACCCATCCTGTGGGTGGTAGTGGACCCCATACCCATCCTGTGGGTGGTAGTGGACCCCATACCCATCCTGTGGGTGGTAGTGGACCCCATACCCATCCTGTGGGTGGTGGTGGACCCCATACCCATCCTGTGGGTGGTAGTGGACCCCATACCCATCCTGTGGGTGGTAGTGGACCACCACACCCGTCCTGTGGGTGGTAGTGGACCCCATACCCATCCTGTGGGTGGTAGTGAACCCCATACCCATCCTGTGAGTGGTAGTGCACCCCATACCCATCCTGTGGGTGGTAGTGGTCCCCATTCCCATCCTGTGGGTGGTAGTGGACCCCCATACCCATCCTGTGGGTGGTGGTGGACCCCCACACCCGTCCTGTGGGTGGTGGTGGACCCCATACCCATCCTGTGGGTGGTAGTGGACCCCATACCCATCCTGTGGGTGGTAGTGGTCCCCATTCCCATCCTGTGGGTGGTAGTGGACCCCCATACCCATCCTGTGGGTGGTAGTGGACCCCCATACCCATCCTGTGGGTGGTAGTGGACCCCATACCTGTCCTGTGGGTGATAGTGGTCCCCGTTCCCATCCTGTGGGTGGTAGTGGACCCCCATACCCATCGTGTGGGTGGTAGTGGACCCCCATACCCATCCTGTGGGTGGTAGTGGACCCCATACCTGTCCTGTGGGTGGTAGTGGACCCCATACCTGTCCTGTGGGTGGTAGTGGACCCCATACCTGTCCTGTGGGTGGTAGTGGACCACCACACCCGTCCTGTGGGTGGTAGTGGACCCCCATACCTATCCTGTGGGTGGTAGTGGACCCCATACCCATCCTGTGGGTGGTAGTGGACCCCCATACCTATCCTGTGGGTGGTAGTGGACCCCATACCCATCCTGTGGGTGGTAGTGGACCCCATACCCATCTTGTGGGTGGTAGTGGACCCCATACCCGTCCTGTGGGTGGTGGTGGACCCCATACCCATCCTGTGGGTGGTAGTGGACCCCCATACCCATCCTGTGGGTGGTAGTGGACCCCATACCCATCCTGTGGGTGGTAGTGGACCCCATACCCATCCTGTGGGTAGTAGTGGACCCCATACCCATCCTGTGGGTGGTAGTGGACCCCATACCCATCCTGTGGGTGGTAGTGGACCCCATACCCATCCTGTGGGTGGTAGTGGACCCCATACCCATCCTGTGGGCGGTAGTGGACCCCATACCCGTCCCGTGGGCTCAACACTCTGGCGTCTGGACTGAGAATACAACAGTTCTGCTTCAAACACAATATTTAGTGAGAGTGAATGAGTGAATGACAATGAGATGAGAGTGAATGACAATGAGATGAGAGTGAATGACAATGAGATGAGAGTGAATGACAATGAGATGAGAGTGAACGACAATGAGATGAGAGTGAATGACAATGAGATGAGAGTGAATGACAATGAGATGAGAGTGAATGAGAGCGTGTAGAGAGCGAGAGTGCTGAAGGTAACTTTCACTAACCACCAAATATTCCAACCATTACAGTCTCGTTGATCACTCCTGACGGTGAGGTCTGCTGCCCCGCCCCTCCTGCTGTGAAGTCTGCTCCCCTATGTGGACCTCCAATGTCCAGCTCTAGCTCCTGGGTCCCGCTTTTCCAGCCTAATTTTCGTGTAATGCAATGATTCCCGGACATAGATTCACTAGGCTACATGTATTTCTTCGCTCCCAAGATTTGAGAAACTATGGTATCTATTTACGTATATATTTACCTAAATTTACCCAAGGGCCGCTAACTATCTAGTAGCCTCGACGAGGACAAAAAGCCGGCGGCTTGTTAAAAGGCCCGACAATTGTCTTAATGATATTTTTTTAGCTGGAATTTGGCATTTACGGCTTCAGCGGGTAGGCCGTTCCATGGGTTTATAACCCTCTTGGTGGAAAAAAACATCTCTTTTCAGTTCTACTTGAGAGGCCATACTCTCCAACACTATATCTGTGATTGTCCTGTTATCAGTGACTTCATACCAAATGGTATGAGGTACTTTGAGCTCTGTAATTACTTCATACACTCAGGAATATTGGAAGATATTCTTGTGCTGTACCCAGATTTTGCCAGTGGAGGCTAATAGAGCAGCCTCACATTTCTTATTCTCTCCTGATTCCATGTATGACTGGCCATCCTGTGAGGTGAGGATGTTGGATGAGCTTGTAGCTGGTTATTGATCTACACTGTGTAATCTTCCATATAGAATAGGGAAGCAGCACATTGCTGTGTATACCTAAGCTTCTTAATAATAAAATTCAGTGATAAAGGTTTTAAATTATAGTTTGTATTATTACCAGATATTATCCTTATTAAATCATGTTAACCATGGATCATTAAGATCTCATGTTGATATGTAATAGTCATATTTCTTTTGTATCGTCCATTAAATTGTTCATCATGTCTCAATTTTTCACTTCTTTGGATATACTGTACAAATGATAGGATAAATTAACCAGAAATATTTGTTTCATTATATTTTTTATTTAAATATTTGCATCAATATTTTTACAGCTGACAGGATTGTTTTTACTCACAGGCGCACTTATCTATTTTTAAAAAAATAGATAAATTGTGTAAGACAGGAAGACACATTTGTCAATGCACATATTTGAACACATATTTGTTCAGCGTTACATGTAGAGGAACCAGCCGAGCAATCTACCTCATCACATAATGATCAATTTAAACCATCGTTGTTAGACCTCGACTAATTACAGGAAGAATGATCTTCAGTCTGTAGTGTGCAGACAGATAACACAACAATACTGTAGAACACGCAACACAATAAGTGCTGAATAAAAATGCAGCAACAAGTGATGTTAGGTAAGGGTTTGTCCTAGTTGACATTTAATAATAACTGAAAAACTTTTGTAATTAATTGAATATGAAGGTGAATTAATTGTAAGGTGCCTGAGTGGGACGTTTAGGACACAAGACGAGTTGACAAAGCTCATTTTCTGTTTGCTTAAATTGTATTTATATATTGCTATACTAGGCTGTAGTAGCTTAGGTTAGGCTGTATTGGGCTCAGTTGGGTTAGGTTAGGATGGATTGGGTTGGGTTGAGTCAAATTAAGTTGGGTTGGGTAACATTAGGCTAGGCTGGGATGGCTTGGGCTAGGTTCGTTCTCGACTCAAAATCGGAAATTCCAGGTTCGAACCCTGGACGAGAGAGAAATGGTTGGGCACATTTCCTATTACCTAATGCTCCTGTCCACCTAACAGTAAGTGGGGTACCCAAGATTGATGATTCATTGATAAAGATTAAGCCACCCAAGATGCGGCACGGGCATGAATAACCCGTAAGGTACAAAAGGGTTAGTCAGCTTATTGTGGAGTACCATCTTAGGTAGGGTCGGTACTTTGACCTTTGGGAGGGGAGGGACCTCAATATAAGCCTAACATGTATATAGACACTCTGGCTGCCTGTCCCCGACACAATGATTATTATTAATTATATACACGTTAGACCTGTATCATGGTCCCCCCTCCCCTCAGAATGCAGCCTCACACTAATCTAACTAATTCCTGATTAGCTATTCTTACTGCTAGGTGAACAGAGGCATGAGGAGATAGTAAATGCGTCCAAGCATTCCTAACCTAACCTACTCTCATATCTCAAGTTCACCAGTGTTTATTTACGTAATAACTACTGGAATACCATTAATCTTGGTAGTATAAATCTAATACCAAGCAATGCTAAGCTTGGTAATATAAATCTAAATATAATATAATATAATATAAAAAAAGACATATTTACTACAAGTTTCAAGCAGAGAATGTATATATATATATATATATATATATATATATATATATATATATATATATATATATATATATATATATATATATATATATATGTCGTACCTAGTAGCCAGAACGCACTTCTCAGCCTACTATGCAAGGCCCGATTTGCCTAATAAGCCAAGTTTTCATGAATTAATTGTTTTTCGTCTACCTAACCTACCTAACCTAACCTAACCTAACTTTTTCGGCCACCTAACCTAACCTAACCTATAAAGATAGGATAGGTTAGGTTAGGTAGGGTTGGTTAGGTTCGGTCATATATCTACGTTAATTTTAACTCCAATAAAAAAAATTGACCTCATACATAATGAAATGGGTAATATTATCATTTCATAAGAAAAAAATTAGAGAAAATATATTAATTCAGGAAAACTTGCCTTATTAGCCAAATCGGGCCTTGCATAGTAGGCTGAGAAGTGCGTTCTGGCTACTAGGTACGACATATATATATATATATATATATATATATATATATATATATATATATATATATATATATATATATATATATATATAAATATATATATATATATAAATATTCACCAGTGTTTATATATATATATATATATATATATATATATATATATATATATATATATATATATATATATATATATATATATATATGGGCATATATAAAGTTGTATATATATATATATATATATATATATATATATATATATATATATATAGTTAACATGAATGACTTAAATGCTTAAATCCTTAAATGCCTACGTGAATCCCGACGTAGCCTCCACGATGGTCATAAGAAGAAAAACTTTTTTTAAGTACGTGCGTAACTGCTTCGTGAATCTGGAAGATCAGGAGCTGGACATTTATAAAGGGACCGTTATTGACCCATGGATTACTGACAACCATTTTACCTGCTTGATACCTGGGGGCAGATTCACGAAGCAGTTACGCAAGCACTTACGAAGCTGTCCATCTTTCCTCAATCTTTGGCGGCTTTGTTTACAATTATTAAACAGTTAATGAGCTCCGAAGCACCAGGAGGCTGTTTATAACAATAACAACAGTTGATTGGCAAGTTTTCATGCTTGTAAACTGTTTAATAAATGTAACCAAAGCCGTCAAAGATTGAGGAAAGATGTACACGTTCGTAACTGCTTGCGTAACTACTTCGTGAATCTGGCCCCTGGTTGATGGGGTTCTGGGAGTTGTTCTACTCCCCAAGCCCGGCTCGAGGCCAGGGTTGACTTGTGAGAGCTTGGTCCACCAGGCTGTTGCCTGCAGCGGCCCGCAGGCCCACATATCCCAGGGAATTATGAGGGGAAAGCGACAAGCCATTACGACTATATAGCACTTGGAAGAGATGAGGATAAGGGTATGGTGTCCAACCACTTGGACGGTCGGGGATTGAACGCGGACCTGCAGGAAGCGAGACCGTCGCACTATACCGTCCAGCCTTAAGTGGTTGGGGAGTCAGAAGAGACAGCGAGTGAGAAAGCAATAACGTGTACAGCCTCACCACCAGATACGAATATCACATTACCCCTTGTGACCAAGCTGACTATCATGTGACGCAAGCCGCACTGCGTCACACCCTCGCTGCGTCACACAAAACACAGTCTACCCCCCTGCGTCTCCCCAAAACACATTCACCATTTCAAGGACCTATTCTCCTTAATTCATCATTTCTGCTATCGTGGAGTGGTTGGTAACGACCCAACCAGCGCGGCGTCTTAAGGAGGTAGTTACGAGCGTCTCAGTGCTGGCAACCTGATATCTTGAAGAGGTTTGTGTGGGTAGAGTTGTCTCCTGGGGTTACCTGGGGTTACCTGGGGTTACCTCGGGCCGCTCTTCTCCTCCAGTGGTGGTGTTGGTGCAGTGTTTGTAACCTGCTGGTTGTCAGGTGTTTGTGAGGCAGGTGTTTTGTTGCCTGGGGGGCAGGGGGGGGCAGGTGTTTGTGAGGCAGGTGATGAAGCAGGTGATTACAGGTAATAACAACAGGAGAACAACAACGACACAAACACAACAGAAACAACGACACAAACAAAAACACAAACACAACAGAAACAACGACAGAAACAACGACACGAACAACAGAAACAACGACACAAACACAACAGAAACAACGACACAAACAACAGAAGCAACGACACAAACAACAGAAACAACGACACAAACAACAGAAACAACGACACAAACAACAGAAACAACGACACAAACAACAGAAACAACGACACAAACAACAGAAACAACGACACAAACACAACAGAAACAACGACACAAACAACAGAAATAACGACACAAACAACAACACAAACAAAGACACAAACAACAGAAACAACGACACAAACAACGACACAAACACAACAGAAACAACGACACAAATACAACAAAAACAACGACACAAACAACGACACAAACAACAGAAACAACGACACGAACAACAGAAACAACGACACAAACACAACGGAAACAACGACACAAACAACAGAAACAACGACACAAACAACATAAACAACGACACAAACAACAGAAACAACGACACAAACAACAGAAACGACGACACAAACACAACAGAAACAACGACACAAACAACAGAAACAACGACAAAAAACAACAGAAACAACGACATAAACACAACAGAAACAACGACACAAACAACAGAAACAACGACACAAAAAACGACGCAAACACAACAGAAACAACGACACAAACACAACAGAAACAACGACACAAAAACAACAGGAACAACGACACAAACACAACAGAAACAACGACACAAACACAACAGAAACAACGACACAAACACAACAGAAACAACGACGCAAACACAACAGAAACAACGACACAAACACAACAGAAACAACGACACAAACACAACAGAAACAACGACACAAACACAACAGAAACAACGACACAAACAACAGAAACGACACAAACAACAAAAACAACGATACAAACAACAGAAACAACGATACAACCACAACAGAAACAACGACACAAACACAACAGAAACAACGACACAAACACAACAGAAACAACGACACAAACACAACAGAAACAACGACACAAACAACAGAAACGACACAAACAACAGAAACAACGACACAAACAACAAAAACAACGATACAAACAACAGAAACAACGATACAACCACAACAGAAACAACGACACAAACACAACAGAAACAACGACACAAACACAACAGGAACAACGACGCAAACACAACAGAAACAACGACCCAAACACAACAGAAACAACGACACAAACACAACAGGAACAACGACACAAACACAACAGAAACAACGACACAACCACAACAGAAACAACGACACAAACACAACAGGAAACAACGACAGCAAACACAACAGAACAGACAAACACAGAACACGACCCAAACACAACAGAAACAACGACACAAACACAACAGGAACAACGACACAACAAACAGAAACAACGACACAAACACAACAGAAACAACGACACAAACACAACAGAAACAACGACACAAACACAACAGAAACAACGACACAAACACAACAGGAACAACGACACAAACACAACAGAAACAACGACGCAAACACAACACAAACCACCACAGAACAACGACACAAACACAACAGAAACAACGACACAAACACAACAGAAACAACGACACAAACACAACAGAACACAACGACACAAACACAACAGAAACAACGACACAAACACAACAGGAAACAACGACACAACACAACAGAAACAACGACACAAACACAACAGAAACAACGACACAAACAACACAACAGAAACAACGACACAAACACAACAGAAACAACGACACAAACAACACAAACACAACAGAAACCACGACACAAACACAACAGAAACAACGACACAAACAACACAAACACAACAGAAACAACGACACAAACAACACAAACACAACAGAAACCACGACACAAACACAACAGAAACAACGACACAAACACAACAGAAACAACGACACAAACACAAGAGAAACAACGACACAAACACAACAGAAACAACGACACAAACACAACAGAAACAACGACACAAACAACAGAAACAACGACACAAACAACAGAAACAACGACACAAACACAACAGAAACAACGACACAAACACAACAGAAACAACGACACAAACACAACAGAAACAACGACACAAACACAACAAAAAAAAGACACAAACAACGACACAAACACAACAGAAACAACGACACAAACACAACAAAAAAAGACACAAACAACGACACAAACACAACAGAAACAACGACACAAACACAACAGAAACAACGACACAACCACAACAGAAACAACGACACAAACACAACAGAAACAACGACGCAAACACAACAGAAACAACGACACAAACAACAGAAACAACGACACAAACACAACAGAAACAACGACACAAACACAACAGAAATAACGACACAAACACAACAGAAACAACGACACAAACACAACAGAAACAACGACACAAACACAACAAAAAAAAGACACAAACAACGACACAAACACAACAGAAACAACGACACAAACACAACAGAAACAACGACGCAAACACAACAGAAACAACGACACAAACACAACAGAAACAACGACACAAACACAACAGAAACAACGACACAAACACAACAAAAAAAACGACACAAACACAACAGAAATACAACACAAACACAACGGAAACAACGACACAAACACAACAGAAACAACGACGCAAACACAACACAAACACAACAGAAACAACGACACAAACACAACAGAAACAACGACACAAACACAACAGAAACAACGACACAAACACAACAGAAACAACGACACAAACACAACAGAAACAACGACACAAACACAACAGAAACAACGACACAAACACAACAGAAACAACGACACAAACACAACAGAAACAACGACACAAACACAACAAAAACAACGACACAAACACAACAAAAACAACGACACAAACACAACAAAAACAACGACACAAACACAACAAAAAAACGACACAAACACAACAGAAATACAACACAAACACAACGGAAACAACGACACAAACACAACAGAAACAACGACACAAACACAACAAAAACAACGACACAAACACAACAAAAAAAACGACACAAACACAACAGAAATACAACACAAACACAACAAAAATAACGACACAAACAACGAAACAAACACAACAAAAACAACGACACAAACAACGAAACAAACACAACGACACAAACACAACAAAAACAACGACACAAACACAACAAAAACAACGACACAAACAGCGACACAAACACAACAAAAACAACGACACAAACACAACAAAAGCAACGACACAAACACAACAGAAACAACGACACAAACAAAACAGAAACAACGACACAAACACAACGACACAAACACAACAAAAACAACGACACAAACACTACAGAAACAACGACACAAACACAACATAAACAACGACACAAACACAACATAAACAACGACACAAACACAACAGAAACGACACAAACACAACAGAAACAACGACACAAACACAACAGAAACAACGACACAAACACAACATAAACAACGACACAAACACAACAGAAACAAAGACACAAACAACAACACAAACACACCAGAAACAACGACACAAACACAACAGAAACAACAACACAAACACACCAGAAACAACGACACAAACACAACAGAAACAACGACACAAACAACAGCACTAACAAGAGGACCAAGAACAAACACACCACGACAAAGAAACAAAAGCAACAAGGACACGACCCTGACCCACAACAAGAACAAGGTGAAGAAAGTTGTCTTAGCCACCAGTGAAGGACCTGTAACCTTTGACACTCCCACTGACGCTCAGGATATTCACAACCTAACTACGACTGCTGGTTTATGCACGATAATTGCGTTGTTAGGACGTTTGAATGACGTGGTAAGCGTTTAAATGCTTTACTCATCCTGTGGGTGGTGGTGGGTCACTATACTCATCCTGTGGGTGGTGGTGGGTCGCTATACTCATCCTGTGGGTGGATCACTATACTCATCCTGTGGGTGGTGATGGGTCGCTATACTCATGCTGTGGGTGGTGGTGGTGGGTCACTATACTCATGCTGTGGGTGGTGATGGGTCGCTATACTCATCCTGTGGGTGGTGGTGGGTTACTATACTCATCCTGTGGGTGGTGGTGGGTCGCTATACTCATCCTGTGGGTGGTGGTGGGTCACTATACTCATGCTGTGGGGGGTGGTGGGTCACTATACTCATGCTGTGGGTGGTGGTGGGTCACTATACTCATGCTGTGGGTGGTGGTGGTGGGTCACTATACTCATGCTGTGGGTGGTGGTGGGTCGCTATACTCATGCTGTGGGTGGTGGTGGGTCGCTATACTCATCCTGTGGGTGGTGGTGGTTCGCTATACTCATCCTGTGGGTGGTGGTGGGTCGCTATACTCATGCTGTGGGTGGTGGTGGGTCACTATACTCATCCTGTGGATGGTGGTGGGTCGCTATACTCATCCTGTGGGTTGTGGTGGGTCGCTATACTCATGCTGTGGGTGGTGGTGGGTCGCTAAACTCATCCTGTGGGTTGTGGTGGGTCGCTATACTCATGCTGTGGGTGGTGGTGGGTCGCTATACTCATCCTGTGGGTTGTGGTGGTTCACTATACTCATGCTGTGGGTGGTGGTGGGTCACTATACTCATCCTGTGGGTGGTGGTGGTTCGCTATACTCATCCTGTGGGTGGTGGTGGTTCACTATACTCATGCTGTGGGTGGTGGTGGGTCACTATACTCATCCTGTGGGTGGTGGCGGTTCGCTATACTCATGCTGTGGGTGGCGGTGGGTCGCTATACTCATGCTGTGGGTGGTGGTGGGTCACTATACTCATCCTGTGGATGGTGGTGGGTCACTATACTCATCCTGTGGATGGTGGTGGTGGGTCACTATGTAACACCCATGACCTCCCACCCCCCTTAGAGTTCACACCCAGGGAAGCCTTCTCCAAGAGGTCAGCCCAGATGACCTCCGGTTTATCTTGTATGTTGATTAAAAAAATTCCTGGGTTAGTCTTAGTCAGCATAGTTTCAAGTATGTAATATTTCATGATACTCTTGTCAAACATTGCAATGGAATTAGATCCCAGATTCTTATGTGTAAACATCCATGGATCTCCCCCTTTTGGCCAGGTCAGAGATCAGTCACACACGTAATTAATAACTCCTCTCTTGAAGAGTGTATGGTGAATGTCAAACAAGCTTATTGAAATATTTCTTGAGTGTACACGTGTGGCCGATCTCTTACATTCTTGGTGTAGGTAGCAACAGCAGATCTCCCCCTCCCCCCTGTGGGGATTGTATATAGAGGTCCGGTAGGGACTTAGTAAGGACAGAGTGCCAGACACCAGGGTCCAGAGAGGGCTGTGAAGAACATCTCAGCCAGGGAGAGACAGGTCTTAAGGTAACATGTGTGATCTCTGAGGTTTTGTTCCATGTCCAAATTTCTTAACTTTTTGCCAGTGTTAGAGTAGGATTTATAAGTGGTGATTGACATAATTTTGGTCTCAGTAAACTCATGTTAAATTTCCCGTCTGTGTCAATTGTTGAATCCTCTTAGCCTTTTTGGATATAGTGGTTGACAACCGTTTTCATAATTAATGACAGTCATAGAAAGTACTCTCCAAGTCAAGCAATGTTTCTTGCCTCGTTGCTTGATATAGTCTCAATGGTCATAGGCAGATGGTGGCAGCGTATTTAATCCTTGTGTAGCATTTCCTTGTGGGCAGTGTACTTTTTAGTTCCGGTGTAACCATCATATGTTAGCTCATAACAGTGTTACCAAGTGCAACCGATGGGGAAGTGTTACTCAGGATAAGTAGTGTTTACATTATTAGTTTAGTATCCATTATTATAGTGGTGTTCCATTATAGTAGTGGTGTTACAAAAGAGTGGTGTTACAACTATACTCATCTTGTGGGCGGTAGTGAAAAGGGTTACAGAGGCACATAATGGGCTCAGGGACTGAACCCCACAATTCATTTAGCTAAGCAAGTTACAGTCTTGATGAGCTAGTAACAAAATTCAATGTAAGTCGTCACATCAACAATGGGTTCGAGATCGACCACAAGTACAGGTTCTAAATTAAGCAACTGACATATGTGGAGAGCTAGTGTCAAAACTGATATGTTTGTCCTGCACACCGGCCCCCATCCAGTGGGCAGCGGTGGATAGGTTACAATCACTTAGTTACTACCTACAGTTAGCAAACTGGGGATATTTGGCTAAAATTTCTGGTAGCAGATTATTTTGAATGAAATATTTACACATCGCTGGAACATTGGTTATAGAATTGTCTCTAAATTCACGCATCTTTTCGCACTCCATCACATAGTGACGGAGGGTGTGCGAATAATTTTGTTGACAGTTTACATTTGGTCAGGTCTACATCAGCAGATAATGAGAATTCCCAGAGATACTTGTAACCGAGTCTAAGCCGAGCAGTAGTAACATCTAGAAGTCTGCTGATTTTATTGGATGATCCATAGATGTGTGGCTCCTCTTGCATGTATGTATGATGATAGATGGAATTACTGGTGTCTATTTCACTTTACCTCAGATCTACAAGATCTTGTTGAAGTTCTCGGTGTACTGCTGCTCTCAGATTGCTCATTGACAATCCAAGGTTACACTCAACGGCTCCTTTAAAGGCAGATTCTTTGGCTAACTCGTCAGCTCTATCATGCATTCGGAGGCCAACATGAGATGGAGACCACATGAAATGGACTCTGTTACCATCCTTAATAATTTTGTTGTATTTGTGTCTAGCTTCTGACACGAGCATGTTCCATTGTCTTAAAGAGTTGAGAGCATTTAAGGATGATAAAGAGTCACTTACAATTAATGTATCAAGTTTGGAGACTTGTACACATTTCAGTGCAAGGATCAAGGCAAATAGTTCAGTCTGAAGGGTAGAGGCCCAGTTGTCTATACGGACTCCCCACTCAAAGTACAAGCCATCGCCCATTGTCAGAACAACTGCACTTCCAGCTGCACCCGTGGTGCGGTGTAGGGAACCATCAGTGTATATGATTTGAGAGAGAGAATGCTCTGTGGACAGAGCATCAATATGGCTTAAGGCGTTGTGCTTTGCCTCAAGACGAAGCTTGGGCTGATCTCTAATTTGCTTCTTGGGTGGAAAGGGGAGAGATTAATATTGAAAAAAAGAGATATTTATTTACTTATTTATTTATATACAAGAAGGTACACTGGGTTGTGAGGGAGTACATAACATTGGTGTTCTTACAAAGCCATTAACACGAGTAGCGTTCCGGACAGGTCCTTAACCTAACAGATAACGTAAAATGAATAGGTACATTGTAGCAAAATCTGACATACACAAGGAGATGGGAGACACGCATTCAATGCCGGGTGCCCATAGTGTAAAATTTATACATATATATGTATATACATATACATAATAAATGGGAAATGTACAGTACTCGACTCATTTCATATTTCATAGTTAATACTTCTGTCATGTAAAAAACATACATTGACTTGTGGACTGTTAACATTGGCTGCCAACCAGAAGTAGTAACTTTAATGCACGGAATAACGTTGTATCTGAGTGTATTGATAATTTTGGTGTTTGATGTTAGAAGTTAGATCATTCCTCCGCTCCGTCATCGTCATCGTCTGTGTCAGGAGTAGCAAGAGAGGCCGCAAACTGCACCGGATCAGTCTGGGTCTCAACATCTATGAGAGTTACCCTTCGAAGTTCGTACAAGCCGTTCTCTTTGGAGTCGATCTGAATGCTACCGCGTTTCCCATCCTTAAGTTTTTTCAACTTTTTATCCTTGGCTTTCTTCTCCTTAGGAATTTTCAGCTTGATTACTTCAATAACATCTTCTTCAGCTAAGAGCTTCTCTTTCTCCGATCGGTTGAGTTCCCGAAGACGGTCGCGTTGTTGGATGTAAATATGGAAAACGAGGAAGATTATAGCGCTGACTAAGCTAGCCACAGTCATCATGCGGAAGGTCTTGCGAGCGCCCAGGTGGTAGTACATATACCCTCCCACCACGCTGCCCAGGCCCTTTCCTGTGCGGAATACCAACAAAACAGTTTAGTTGATTATTGCCCCCCCTGTACCCATCATGGGAGAGGTTGTGGGAAAGGTTACAGAGGCCCCTTTTCCACTTCCAATCACAGGAAGGGTTTGAAACTTCCTTACAAGTAGCCCAATCAGGACTTCCATAAGCATTCAGAAATGGATATAAGATGGACCGGAACGTCTCCACTTTCATATGTGCGAGTTGGATTTACTTATTTCAACCAGGTTATTATGGCACGCTTCCTGCATCGGCCACTAGTGTTAGTGGCTCTCAGGTAAATTCAGGTAAATCACTACAGATACCCACTTGTGCACTCAAACATGACTTATATCCACAACAACTGACAGAGTTAACATACAAATAATAAACATAGGAGGCCATGACACGAGCAACAGTTGAATGGATCATTGTTTACTCAGCCTTTCAATGCTTACTCAACTTTATTCAATACTTACTCATCGTTATTCAATGCTTATATAACTATATTTCCCAACCTTCCAGAGGTTGATAGGCCTTAATAACCCTCCAGAGGTTGATAGGTCTTAATAACCCTCCAGAGGTTGATAGGCCTTAATAACCCTCCAGAGGTTGATAGGCCTTAATAACCTTCCAGAGGTTGATAGGCCTTAATAACCCTCCAGAGGTTGATAGGTCTTAATAACCCTCCAGAGGTTGATAGGCCTTAATAACCCTCCAGAGGTTGATAGGCCTTAATAACCCTTCAGAGGTTGATAGGCCTTAACAACCCTCCAGAAGTTGATAGACCTTAATAACCCTCCAGAGGTTGATAGGCCTTAATAACCCTCCAGAGGTTGACAGGCCTTAATAACCCTCCAGAGGCTGATAAACCTTAATAACCCTCCAGAGGTTGATAGACCTTAATAACCCTCCAGAGGTTTACAGGCCTTAATAACCCTCCAGAGGCTGATAAACCTTAATAACCCTCCAGAGGTTGATAGACCTTAATAACCCTCCAGAGGTTGACAGGCCTTAATAACCCTCTAGAGGCTGATAAACCTTAATAACCCTCCAGAGGTTGATAGACCTTAATAACCCTGCAGAGGTTGACAGGCCTTAATAAACATCCAGAGGTTGACAGGCCTTAATAACCCTCCAGAGGTTGACAGGCCTTAATAACCCTCCAGAGGTTGACAGGCCTTAATAATCCTCCAGAGGTTGATAGGCCTTAATAACCCTCCAGAGGTTGACAGGCCTTAATAACCCTCCAGAGGTTGACAGGCCTTAATAACCCTCCAGAGGCTGATAAACCTTAATAACCCTCCAGAGGTTGATAGACCTTAATAACCCTCCAGAGGTTGACAGGCCTTAATAACCCTCCAGAGGTTGACAGGCCTTAATAACCCTGCAGAGGTTGACAGGCCTTAACAACCCTCCAGAGGTTGACAGGCCTACCAACCAGGACAACTCACCCACTCCGTAATAGA